>NW_027012582.1:0-18935 GCF_036934945.1 Oncorhynchus masou masou
AATTATCCCTAGAATTTCTACGCAAACAGCTGGACGCAGGGCTTTCTCCTATAGAGCTAAATTTTTATGGAACGGTCTGCCTACCCATGTGAGAGACGCAAACTCGGTCTCAGCCTTTAAGTCTTTACTGAAGACTCATCTCTTCAGTGGGTCATATGATTGAGTGTAGTCTGGCCCAGGAGTGGGAAGGTGAACGGAAAGGCTCTGGAGCAACAAACCACCCTTGATGTCTCTGCCCTAACAGTTCCCCTCTTTCCACTGGGATTCTTTGCCTCTAACCCTATTTCAGGGGCTGGGTCACTGGCTTACTGGGGCTCTTTCATACCGTCACTAGGAGGGGTGCGTCACCTGAGTGGGTTGAGTCACTGATGTGATCTTCCTGTCTGGGTTGGCGCCCCCCCTTGGGTTGTACCGTGGGGGAGATCTTTGTGGGCTATACTCGGGCCTTGTCTCAGGATGGTAAGTTGGTGGTTAAAGATATCCCTCTAGTGGTGTGGGGGCTGTGCTTTGGCAAAGTGGGTGGGGTTATATCCTTCCTGTTTGGCCCTGCCTGGGGGTGTCCTCGGATGGGGCCACAGTGTCTCCTGACCCCTCCTGTCTCACCCTCCAGTATTTATGCTGCAGTAGTTTATGTGTCGGGGGGCTAGGGTCAGTTTGTTATATCTGGAGTACTTCTCCTGTCCTATTCGGTGTCCTGTGTGAATTTAAGTGTGCTCTCTCTAATTCTCTCTTTCTCTCTTTCTTTCTCTCTCTCTTGGAGGACCTGAGCCCTAGGACCATGCCCCAGGACTACCTGACATGATGACTCCTTGCTGTCCCCAGTCCGCCTGGCCGTGCTGCTGCTCCAGTTTCAACTGTTCTGCCTTATTATTATTGGACCATGCTGGTCATTTATGAACATTTGAACATCTTGGCCATGTTCTGTTATTATCTCCACCTGGCACAGGCAGAAGAGGACTGGCCACCCCACATAGCCTGGTTCCGCTCTAGGTTTCTTCCTAGGTTTTGGCCTTTCTAAGGAGTTTTTCCTAGCCACCGTGCTTCTACACATGCATTGCTTGCTGTTTGGGGTTTTAGGCTGGGTTTCTGTACAGCACTTTGAGATATCAGCTGATGTACGAAGGGCTATATAAAAATAAATTTGATTTGAAATTGGATTAGATCAGTGACAAAATCAATGGATAGATGAGTCCAGGGATGCAGAGACACAGGAAGGGGTAGGAGTTTCACTGCTGGGTGTGCCGGGGGGACTTAGTTTTGGCACACACAGAACAGGAGTTGACCTAGCAAATAACATCCTGTGCCAAGGTGGGCAACCACTTTTGCAGAGCGAATGAATAGGTTGGCAGAATCGATTGGCAGAATCGATGTAGGAACATTACATGAGGGACAGCCAGCTAGTGTGATCAACACCAACAAGGGTTTGGCAGAAGATTATGAAGATGGATACTCACACCTGCCCCTGGAGGTGGAAGATCACGTGACCGTCCCTCTGGTCTCGTGGATCCCGAGTTGGGACGTACCACTTCTGAAGTTGGTGCCCTACTTGACCACAATAGAGACAGATCCCCAGCTGTCTTGGTCTGTGTCATTCCAATGTGGGGAGGCTTGTGACCTCTATAGATTCAGGCTCTGATACAGAATGTTCACTGAGGGAGGGTTAGAAGAAATGCGGGTACTGATGCTCCCGAAGTAGGCTATCCAAACGGATAGCCATCACGATGAGTGCGTCCAAGGAGAGGTTGAAGTCATGACATACCTGATCTGTTTGGACCTCCTCGCGCAGTCCTCTTCGGAATAGCATACGGAGCACTGGCTCATTCCATTCGCTGCTACTGTCCGGAAAGTGAGTGTGTACTCGGCAGTGGCCTCGTCATCCAACCGTAGTTGGAGTAGGCGCATACCCCTTCTCTGCCCTTCTGTGGGTGATCGAAGATACCTCTGAACCGAGCTATGAACCCCTCATACGAAGCCAGCTCCTCCTCTCTCCACATCAATGCCCACCCTGTTAGCAGAGAAAAATGGCGGCAACCTTGGACCTCTAGATGGTGGGGGCTCCAATCTGGTGAACAAAACATAGAGGAAGCTACAGCATATAGATGGGGTTCCATCATATTTATCCAGGAGGGACGAATGGGCATCACTGACCTGGGCGGACTGCTGAATGGACTGGTGTGCTGGCTCCTGGGTCGACTGGTGGCAGAGTATCCTCTGCTAGTTGAAGGCAACGCCTTCAAGATGTTGAAGACCGCAAAGAACCTCTTCCATAACTGTCTCCAGTTGCGCCATCTGGTTGCGGTGATGACGAAGTAGGTATCCCTGTTTGTCGACCGTCTGGGAGATGTCCTGATGTCCTGCTCCTTCCATTTGTTGAGGCAGTATTCTGTAACGGAGAAGCTGGGAGTCGAGAAGCATGTGCCGGTGGTGAGTTTAATAATATAATGAACATGGAACGTTACAAGACAAGAGTAGCGTCTAGACATGAAACACATAGTTCCATTCCACAGGCAGTATTGACTAAGGGAGTGACAGATATAGGGGAGGTAATCAAGTGATGGAGTCCAGGTGTGTCTCATGATGAGGCGCAGGTGCACGTAAGAGGGGGAGCCAGAGTAGACGTAACACTCCTGCCTTGTGAAGGTGAGCTTTCACATCTTTGTATGCAGCTCTGCGCCTTGCCAGGTCTGCCGAGTAACCTGTGAAGATATGGATCTGCTTACCATGGTAGCTCAGTTGTCCTCTTTCGTGGGAGGTCCAAATAATGTTCTCTTTGGTCTGGAAGTAATGTATTGCTCTGGGAGGGCAACCAGGCTGTGGTTTTGCCACTAGAGTGCACCCTGTCATTCTTCCTGCCCCCGCGGTTATGAAAAGGACAATTCCAGGGGAAAAGGACAAAAAAACTAAACAGACAATGCCTTTATCAAACAACACTGTTTAACAACGCATCACTCAAATGACAGGATATGTTTTCAATCAATTGCTGATTCGCATACAAGCCAGTGAATTAAATGTGTCTGCGTCAGGGCATGGCACAGCTCTTGATAAATGTCCATTACGTATATTGGGGATCGTTTAAGGAAGCTTTGTGACATCAAATGGACTTTAGTGGTCAAGATGTGTTGGTATCTGTACTGATGGTGCAAATGCCATGACAGTGAAATGGTATCACGCATGCAAGCAGTTGCTCCCGACGTCACTTGGGTACACTGCAGCATCCACCAAGAGGCCCTTGCTGCCAAGGGAAATGCCTGATATCTTGAAAGATGCTTTGGACACTACTGTACAGTGAAAGCAAGGCCCCAGAATTCTCATCGAAATTCTGCATTATGCAATGATATGGGCTGCGACCATACAACACTTTTCAAGGGGCAAAGTATTGACAAGTTTTTTTAAATTGAGAGACAAGCTTAAATTTTCTTTACTGACCATAATTTTGCCATGTCTGACTGCTTGCATGACGACAAGTTTCTCACACGACTGGCCAATATGGGTGATGTTTTTTCTCGCCTGAATGTTCTGAATCTAGGATTACAGGGACTCTCCGCAATTATATTTAATGTGCGGGACAAAATTGAGGCTATGATTAAGAAGTTGGAGCTCGTTTGTGTCTGCATTAACAAGACAACACACAGGTCTGTCCATCATTGTATGATTTTTTTGTGTGCAAATGCATTCAAGCTACAGACAATGTCAAATGTGATATGGCGAAGCACCCGAGTGTGTTGGAAGCGCAATTAAGCAGGTACTTTTATAAAACGGATATATTGGACCTTTAAAAAATAATAAAAGACTAAGTGCCTATTAAGTGCCAAATAAAGTAACAGAGTTGACTGTAATAGGGTTGACAGGGTTGGCTGATCTTAAATCAGCCATCAATCCCCTTGTCACAGGGCATATGGAATCTTGTTGTGTGCAAGCTTCACAAAAATGTAATTGTTAAAAAATGTCTAGCCTGTCTATCTATGGCCAACAGCGTTGACGTGTTATGCTCGACCAGATCCCTTTTTCCACCACAAAACACCAGAAAATGGCCAAAAAGAGTAGAACCAGCTCACCTGCTTTTACAGTATGATTTACTATTCGATCAGTTCAGTGTTGTTTTGAAATAAATATTTAAAAAGGAAAAGTATCACCACGTTGAAGCGAGTTCAGTTCACGTAACACGTTTGACCTTAAAATGAGATACAGACATAAATGAATAATCACTAATCACATGAAATAAAAATGACTTTGTAAAATCAACAAATTAGGCTTTACATTGAAACTTGGCGAAATTGTGGGATTAACCTTTATTTATCTTAGACAGACTTCTCCTCTCTCTCTCCTCTAATCCCCTCTCTGTCTCCTCTCTTCTCTCTCTCTCTCTCCCTCCCTTCTCTCTTATTTCTCTGTCCTATAACCCTCTTTCTCTCTCCCCTCCCTCCCCCTCCATCCATCCGTCACCCTCTCCCCCTCCATTCTCTCTCTCCCTCCTTCTTTCCCTTCCTCCCCCACCTCTCATCTCTCTCCCTCTTCTCTCTTCTACCTCTGTCTAACTCCTTTCTCCCCTTCCTCCTCTTGCACCCTCTCCCCATTCTCACTCTCCCTCCTTCCCCTCCCTCATCACTCTCTCCCTCCCTCCTCTCTCTCCCACCTCCCTCCGTCATCCTCTCCCCCTCTCCCCCTCCCTCACTCTCCCCCTTCTCTCTATTTCCCTCCCCCTCCATTTCTCTCTCTCCCTCCCTCCTTCTTTCCCTTCCCCCTCATCTCATCTCTCTCTCTCCCTCCTCTCTCTCCAACCTCTGTCTTTCTGTTGACTCTATCTCCCCTCTCCACTCTCCCTCTTCTCCCCCCAGTATTTTCTCTCCCTCCTTCTTTCCCTTCCTCCACCTCCTCTCATCTCTCTCTCTCCTACCTCTGTCTGTCTGTTAACTCTCTCTCCCCTTCCTCCTCTCTCACGATCTCCCACTCTCTTTACCTTCTCACTCTCCCTCCTCTATTCTCTCTCCCTCCTTCTGTCCCCCCCCTGCTCTCATCACTCTCTCCCCTCCTTCCTCTCTCTCCCACCTCCCTCTGTCACCTTTTCCCCTTCCTTCCCCCTCCTCACTTTCCACCTTCTCTCTCTTTCCCCCCCTCCATTCTCTCACCCTCCTCTTTCCCTTCCCCTTACTCTCTCTCCCACCTCCCTCTATCACCCTCTCCCCCTCACTATCCACCTTCTCTCTCTTTCCCTCCCCCTCCATTCTCTCCCCCTCTCATCTCACTCCCTCCTCTCTCTCCCACCCCTGTCTGTCTGTTGACTCTCTATCCCCTCCCTCCTCCTCACTCCCATCCCTCCTTCTCCCTTTCCCACTCTCTCCCATCTCTCCCCGACTCTCCCTCCTTCTTTCCCCCTCCTCTCATCACTCTCTCTCTCTCCCTCAACCCTCCCACCACCACAGACAGATGCATAAATCAATACATTGCATTCAAGGCAATGAAAGTTGATACAGCTAATCAGGTGTAGGCTTGAGTTCATCGGGAGCGTCTGTTGAATGATCCCATACGTGAATTTGGTTTCTAGCCCAAACTGTTCTGCCGATGTCATTTAAAGCACATTAACTCTAGATCAGGCTTCAAGTGAGGCCTACCTTTCTGCCATGTAGTGGGGGAGGGACAAATTCATTCATTGTTAATTGGATTTAGGTGAAGGGTTGTGGTCTAGGCTTGAGGCCCTAACCCTAGCTTCATGTCCATTACAATGGTTCAACCCTAACCCTTACTCTAGCTTCATGTCCATTTTGTGTGTTTCTGCGCTGATCCTAACTTTTTGGTACATAATGTTTCATATGACCGAAATTACACTATATATACAACAGTATGTGGACACCCCTGTAACGGCGTTCTTCTTTTGTTGAAGGAGAGTCGGACCGAAATGCAGCGTGTAAGTTACTCATGTTTATTAGGAAGACAAAACTAACGAACTATACACGAATAACTAATAAATACAAAAACAACAAACAGAACGTGAAACCTATTACAGCCTGACAGGTGCACACTACACAGAGACAGGAACAATCACCCATGAAATACAAAGCGAAAACCAGGCTACCTAAATACGGTTCCCAATCAGCGACAACGAGAATCACCTGACTCTGATTGAGAACCGCCTCAGGCAGCCAACCTATTAAACACACACACCCCTAAATCAGCTACAATCCCAACATGAAACTACAATACATAATAAACCCATGTCACACCCAGGTCTGACTAACTAATAAACTAAAACACAAAATACTAAGACCAAGGCGTGACAGAACCCCCCCTAAGGTGCGGACTCCCGAACGCACCTCAAAACCATAGGGAGGGTCCGGGTGGGCGTCTGTCCATGGTGGCGGTTCCGGCTCCGGACGTGGACCCCACTTCATAAATGTCATTGTTCCTCCCCTTCACGTCCATGGATGATCCACCCTAACCGCCGACCATGGCCGAATAGTCCTCACCCAGAACCCTACATAACAGAGGAGCAGCTCGTGACTGAGGGGCAGCTCGGGACTGAGGCAGCTCGGGACTGAGAGGCAGCTCGGGACTGAGGGGCAACTCGGGACTGAGGGGCAGCTCGGGACTGAGGGGCAGCTCGGGACTGAGGGGCAGCTCGGGACTGAGGGCCAGTTCGGCACTGAGAGGCAGCCCGGCACTGAGAGGCAGCCCGGTACTGAGAAAAAGCCCAGTACTGAGATGAAGCCCAGCCAGGCAGTTGATTCCGGCAGATCCTGGCTGACTGGCAGATCCTGGCTGACTAGCAGATCTGGCAGATCCTGGTTTACTGGCGGATCCTGGCTGACTGGCAGATCCGGCTGACTGGCAGATCCTGGCCGACTGGCGGATCCTGGCTGACTGGCAGATCCTGGCCGACTGGCGGATCCTGGCTGACTAGCAGATCTGGCAGATCCTGGCTGACTGGCGGATCCTGGCTGACTAGCAGATCTGGAAGAGTCTGGTTGACTGGCAGATCTGGAAGAGTCTGGTTGACTGGCAGATCTGGAAGAGTCTGGTTGACTGGCAGATCTGGAAGAGTCTGGTTGACTGGCAGATCTGGAAGAGTCTGGTTGACTAGCAGATCTGGAAGAGTCTGGCTGACTGGCAGATCTGGAAGAGTCTGGCTGACTGGCAGATCTGGAAGAGTCTGGCTGACTGGCAGATCTGGAAGAGTCTGGCTGACTGGCAGATCTGGAAGAGTCTGGCTGACTGGCAGATCTGGCTGCTTCATGCTGACTGACGGCTCTGGCTGCTCCATGCTGACTGGCGGCTCTGGCTGCTCCATACTGACTGACAGCTCTGGCGGCTTCATTGAGACTGGCAGCTCCTTGCAGACTGGCAGCTCTAGCTGCTCCATGCAGACTAGCATCTCAGGCTGCTCTATGCAAACTGACAGCTCTGGCTGCTCAATGTAGACTGGCAGCTCAGGCTGCTCTATACAAACTGACAGCTCTGGCTGCTCCATGTAGACTGGCAGCTCAGGCTGCTCTATACAAACTGACAGCTCTGGCTGCTCCATGTAGACTGGCAGCTCAGGCTGCTCTATACAGACAGGAGGCTCCGGCAGTGCTGTAGAGGAGGAAGGCTCTAGAACCGCTGAACAGATGGGAGACTCCGACAGCGCAGGAGAGGGAGAAAGCGCTGGCTGCGCTGAACAGGCGAGGCGCACTGTAGGCCTGATGCGTGGTGCTGGCACTGGTGGTATTGGGCCGAGGACACGCACAGGAAGCCTAGTGCGGGGAGCTGCTACTGGAGGGCTGGGGTGTGGAGGTGGTATTGGATAGACCGGACCGTGCAGGCGCACTGGAGCTCTTGAGCACCGAGCCTGCCCAACCTTACCTGGTTGAATACTCTCGGTTGCCCTGCCAGTGCTGTGAGGAGAAATGGCCCTCACTGGGCTATGTAGGCGAACCGGAGACACCGAGCGCAAGGCTGGTGCCATGTAAGCCGGCCCAAGAAGACGCACTGGAGACCGGATGCGTAGAGCCGGCTTCATAGCATTTGGCTCGACGCTCGGCCGATACGCGGAGCTGAAATATACCGCACCGGGCTATGCACCCGCACTGGGGACACCGCGCGCACCACTGCATAACACGGTGCCTGCCCGGTCTCTCTAGCCCTCCGGTAAGCACAGGGAGATTGCGCAGGTCTCCTACCTGACACAGCCCTACTCCCTGATAGCCCCCCCCAAGAAATTTTGGGGCTGCTTTTCGGGCTTCCTTGCCAACCGTGTTCCCTCATATCATCGGCTCCTATCTCCGGCTGCCTCTGCTCTCCTTAGTGCCTCCACCTGTTGCCATGGGAGGTGATTTCTTCCGGCCAATATCTCCTCCCAAGTGTAGCAACCTTTACCATCCAGCACGTCTTCCCATGTCCATTCTCCGAATAATTCCTCCTCCCTTTGCTGCTCCAGCTGTCGCTGCCTGTTGACACGCTGCTCGGTCCTAGTGTGGTGGGTGATTCTGTAACGGCGTTCTTCTTTGTTGAAGGAGAGTCGGACTGAATGCAGCGTGTAAGTTACTCATGTTTATTAGGAAGACAAAATGAATAACTATACACGAATAACTATAAATACAAAAACAACAAACAGAACGAACCTATTACAGCCTGACTGGTGCACACTACACAGAGACAGGAACAATCACCCACGTAAATAAAAGCGAAAGTAGGTTATCTAAATGGGTTCTAATCAGCGACAACGAGAATCACCTGACTCTGATTGAGAACCGCCTCAGGCAGCCAACCTATTAAACACACACACCCCTAAATCAGCTACAATCCCAACATGAAACTACAATACATAATAAACCCATGTCACCCTGGTTTGACTAACTAATAAACTAAAACACGAAATACTAAGACCAAGGCGTGACAACCCCTTCAAATTAGTGATGTCAGCCACTGCCGTTGCTGACATGTGTATAAAATCGAGCACACAGCCATGCAATCTCAATAGACAAACATTGACAACAACATTTGGTGACCAATCTCTAATATTAACCTCTTACACCTATGGTGGCGCTATTTCATTTTTGGAAGAAAAACGTTCCCGTTTTAAACAAGATATTTTGTCACAAAAAGATGCTCGACTATGCATATAATTGCTACTGTTCGAAAGAAAACACTCTGACGTGTCCAGAAATACAAATATCTTCTCTGTGCGTGCCCTTTAACGTGAGCTTCAGGCAAAACCAAGATGACTTGGCATCCAGGAAATGACAAGGATTTTTGAGGCTCTGTCTTTCATGATCTCCTTATATGGCTGTGAACGCAAGAGGAATGAGTCTGCCCTTTCTGTCGTTTCCCCAAGGTGTCTGCAGCATTGTGACGTATTTGTAGGCAGATCATTGGAAGATTGACCATAAGAGACCACATTTACCACGTGTCCGCCCGGTGTCCTGCGCCGAAATTGGTGCGCAAAAGTCACCTGCCAGTATTTTTCCATGGGAGCAAAGAGAGAGAAGCAAGCTTCCACGAACTGCATGTCAATGAAGAGATATGTGAAAAAACACCTTGAGGATTGATTCCAAACAACGTTTGCCATGTTTCGGTCGATATTATGTAGTTAATCCGGAAAAAGTTTCACGTTGTAGGTGACTGCATTTTCGGTTCGTTTCGGTAGCCAGGCGCAATGTAGAAAACGGAACGATTTCTCCTACACACAGACGCTTTCAGGAAACACTGCGCATCTGGTATGTGGCTGGGAGTCTCCTCATTGAAAACATCAGAAGCTCTTCAAAGGTAAATGATTTTATTTATTTGGTTATCTGGCTTTTGTGAAAATGTTGCGTGCTACATGCTACACAAAATGCTATGCTAACTTTGCATACTCTTACACAAATTAGTCAATTTCTATGGTTCAAAAGCATATTTTGAAAATCTGAGATGACAGTGTTGTTAAGAAAAGGCTAAGCTTGAGAGCAAACGCATTATTTTAATTTTATTTGCGATTTTCAGAAATCGTTAACGCTAAGTGCTATGCTAATGAGCCTGAGGCTTATCACAATCCCGGATCCGGGATGGGGGAGTTTCAAGAGGTTAAGGGGATTTTTGGGCTGCAGGGAAACTGGAAATACATTTTACATCATTTCTACATGTATGTCTCCTGTGCAACTACAGGACAAAAACTCTAGATCACCTTTACTCTACACACAGAGACAAATGCAAAGCTACCGCCTCAGCCTCCATTTGGCAAATCTGGACCATAACTCCATCCTCTAATTCCTGATTACAAGCAAAAACTCAAACAAGTATTACCAGTGATGCGCTCAATACTTAGAAGTGGTCCGAAGGAGGGAAAGAAGGAGGGAGAGGAGGAATGGAGGAAGGAGGGAGCGAGAGAAAGGGGAGAGGGAGAGAGAAGGAGAAGGTGAAAGAGGGAGGGGGAAAGAAAGTAGGGAGGGAAGGGAGAGAGAGAGGAGGTGTCATGTCCGTGAAGCATTTCTCTAGGCATCCATATTGTGATGCTAATCGTCCACCATTGAATACAATGTATTGACTTTTGCATCATGTCCGTGATGCAATAGTCTAGGGATTCTCTGTGATGCTAATCTCCCCATTGAATGCAATGTTTCCACTTAGGCATCAAACCCTGTGATGCTACTCTTTTCACATTGAATGCAATGTGTTGACTTACGCATTGTCTGTGATGCTGTTTTCTAGGCATCAATATTGTGAGATTAATCTCCCCCATTGAATAAAATGTATTCACTTAGCCATTAACCCTGTGATACTCATCTTTGCATTGAATGCAATGTATTGACTTAGGCATTAACACTGTGATGCTTATCTTTTCGCATTAAATGCAATTTATTGATTTAGACATTATGTCCGTAAACCTGTTCTCTAGGCATCAATAGTGTGAGGATAATCTCCTCTTCACTTAGGCATCAATCCTGTGATGCTCATCTCTTCATATTGAATTCAATGTATTTACATAAGCATAAAACACTGTGATGCTCATCTTTTCCCATTGACTGCAATTTATTGACATAGCATCACAACATATGATGCCTATCTTTCTGAAAAATCCTCACAAGATGTTTTGAGGCTTTTTTTCCACCTCATCTTTAAAAGGCTTATCAGTACTGATACATTTCTCAATTTCTTTCATTTTATCCTGGAGAAACTTTTGGATTTCACAGAGATAATTGTTCTATGAGCTCATGAGTTTAGAGTTACCTTGACAATGTTGTCTATCAAGGCACAAGACCAGACCCAAATGCAGACACAGGAGGCAGATGGTTGGAGTCTTACAATGTTTATTAATCCAAAGGGGTAGGCAAGAGAATGGTCGTGGACATGCAAAAAGGTCAAAACCAGATCAGAGTCCAGGAGGTACAGAGTGGCAGACAGGCTCGTGGTCAAGGCAGGCAGAATAGTCAGGCAGGCAGGTACAGAGTCCAGAAACAGGTAAGGGTCAAAACCGGGAGGACTAGAAAAAGGAGAATGCAGAAAGCAGGAGAACAGGAAAACCGCTGGTTGACTTGGAAACATACAAGACAAACTGGCACAGAGAGACAGGAAACACAGGGATAAATACACCACGGAAAATAAAGCGACACCTGGAGGGCGTGGAGACAATCACCAGGACAGGTGAACCAGATCAGAGTGTGACAGTTGTCATTCTCACAAGGTGTATGTTGTCATGTAAAGACAGATATTGATTATTAATTCAATCAGTAGACCTAGATCTGTTGGCTTGGCCTTGTAAAATTATATTTTTTACAATATTTTACAACACCGCCTTCCAAATACATTTAGGCATTTACCACATAATTCACTGGCTTCATTAATAGATGCATTAATGACATCGTCACTACAGTGATCGTACGTACAGTGGTTCTTCCTTTAATAAAAGCTGCATCATACTGCAGCACACCTTCCGGGCTGCCGCAGAATTCTATGGCAGGTTATTTAATTGTCAGCCATTGTTACCATTAATGCTAATTAGTGCTAGTTTGACCACCAGAGGGCATCGTTGAGAAGCATTTGATGGCCTTCAATATTGGCTGTGCTAGAGAATTTAAAACCTTTTTTTGTAACAACTTAGTATCTGGGATTTATTTTAAGAAATGTACCTTAATTTGTTAATTTTATAGTGTTTCTATTCCAAGAAAAGCAAAAAACAAAACCTTCAGGGTTTCCTTTAGGAAAATATGGCGCTGTACAATGTGACGTTTGGAAGTAGGCTATAGTACTAAGAGCATAACATTTCGACACCCCCAGTTTTAGTCTAACCAATACCCAAATGGAGATTCAGTGAAAATAGACATCTAATTGATTTATCAAGACCAGTCTCCATACTTGTCTCAGAGCAGCGCGAAACGGTGCTGAAATAGTTGACCACAGCAGGTAGGCTACGACTTCAAATCCTATTGCTTCTAACTTCACTATACTTCTTAAATAAATAAGACCTACACCACTTTTAAAAGCACATTACTCAACACTAGTGAGACGCATGTTGCCTACAGTATATTGGAGAAAAAAACTATTCAATTACGTGACTCTCTGAAAATATTTAGATTTAGATGATTGGAGGATTCTAAATTCATATCTAAAGGAATTTTTCATTAGGGCAAATCTGATCTGTGAGAATATCTCAGGGGATTTTATATAATTCAAAATTAATTAACAATAATAATAGCTTTGTTTAAAAAATTACGATATTTTTACGATATTATTTCACTTTCAAATAACCTAAAGTGAGCGAGTTAAATGCCATTCTTGAACATGGGGTGAGACATTCTTACTATTTTGAAAAATAAAGCCATTATGTTATTTAGAATATTTTATTTCTGTTTTTACAGGAGAGAAACCAAAAGCCCCCCTCACCTCATGGGTCTCCCGGTTGTGAATAGTACTGAACCAGCATTTGTAGCAATGCAGTTGTTGCAATGCACTCTAATGCAGTGGCTTTGACCGCTGCACCACTCTGGAGGTCCCATCCACAAAGTTTTTAATGCTGATTAATTGCCTTGCAAAAGTATCAAAATACAGAGAGGTGTTGGAAAGAGCATATTGCCCTGCTAATAGCCCAAAGGGAGCAATGAAGCAGTGATGCAGGGTACAGTTCAAAACAACAAATGACCTCCTAAATCCTGCAGCATAATCTCAAAACATTTAGTTGAGCAACCACTGTACAGGCCCCATCCGCACTGAGCTAAAGCTGCCGCTTCCAAGGAGCGGGACACTATTCCGGATGCTTATAGGAAATCCCACTATGACCTCCGACGACCCATCAAACTGCAAAAACATCAATACAGGACTAAGATCGAATCCTGCTATGTCACCTCTGACACTTGTTGGATGTGGCATGGCTGGCAAACTATCACAGATTATGAAGGGAAACCCAGCCTTGAGCTTCCCAATGATGCAAGCCTGCCAGACAAGCTAAATTCTTCCTATGCTTGCTTGAGGAAAGCAACAATGAACCATGCAGGAGAGCTCCAGCTTTTCCGGATGACTGTGTGATAGCTTATGTGACATATAAACTGGTTAACATTCAAAGGCCACAGGACCAGTCAGATTACCAGGACACGTACTCAGAGCATGTGCTGACAAGCTGGCGGGTGTCTTCACTGACATTTTCAACCTCTCTCTGGCCCAGTCTGTAATACCTACATGTTACATACAGATCACCATAGTTCCTGTGCCCAAGAACGCCAAGGTAACTGGTCAAAATGATTATCGCTCCCTGTAGCACTCACATATGTAGCCATGAAATGCTTTGAAAGGCTGGTCATGGCGCACATCAACACCATATTCCCAGACACTGTGGAGCCACTCCAATTCGCATACCGCCCCAACAGATCCACAGATGACGGAATCTTTATTGCACTTGTCATGTCTTGTTATGTCTGTTCCTGTCCTTTCTTTTCACTCTGTCTCTCTCTGCTGGTCTTTTTAGGTTACCTTCTCTGTCTCTCATTCTTCAGCTGTTCTACATCTCCCCTAACTAGCTCATTCACTCTTTCTCACCTGTTCTCTCTTCCCCCTCTGATTAGGTCTCTATTTCTCTCTCTGTTCCTGCTACTTTCAGTGTCTGATTCTTGTTTGTGTTTTTCATGCCAGAAGCAAGCTGTCGTCTCGTTGCTTCCACCTTGTCCTATCCTGTCGGAGTCTGCCTGGCAGGTGCATCCTGCATTATACTAACGTTCTTTTTGTTCCATTGACAACGTTGGAAGAGGATTTATGCCATTCCTGTTTTTTCATTAAAGAACTCTGTTTTCTGTTAAAACCGCTTTTGGGTCTTCACTCAAGTACATAACAGAAGAATCAGACCAAGAATGGACAGCGGCTCCGGACCCTTTTCACTCCGCCGTCGAGATCCAGGGAGCGATGCTAGGCAGACACGAGGAGGAATTGTCTGCTGCTCGACATGCCGTTGAGACCCTGGCCGTCCAAGTCTCCGACCTCACAAGACGGGTTCACCAACTCCACCTCGATCCGCCCACTTCCAGGGTTTCCGAGTCTCCGGAGCCCAGGATCAACAACCCGCCGTGTTACTCTGGGGAGCCCACTGAGTGCCGCTCATTCCTCACTCAGTGTGACGTGGTGTTCTCTCTCCAGCCCAACACTTACTCCAGGAGCGCAGCCCGCATCGCCTACGTCATTTCTCTCCTTACCGGACGGGCGCGTGAGTGGGGCACGGCAATCTGGGAGGCGAGGGCTGAGTGTATTAACCAGTATCAGGACTTTAAGGAGGAGATGATACGGGTTTTGACCGTTCTGTTTTTGGGAGGAGGCTTCCAGGGCCCTGTCTTCCCTATGTCAGGGAATCGATCCATAACGGATTATTCTATTGAGTTTCGCACTCTCGCTGCCTCTAGTGACTGGAACGAGCCGGCTTTGCTCGCTCGTTTTCTGGAGGGTCTCCTCGTCGAGGTTAAGGATGAGATCCTCTCCCGGGAGGTTCCTTCCAGTCTGGACTCCTTAATAGCTCTCGCTATTCGCATAGAGCGACGGTTTGATCTTCGTCGCCGAGCACGTGGAAAGGAGTTCGCGTTCTCCGTTGCTCCCCTCTCCACATCACTGCCACCTGCCGCATCACTGCCACCCTCCTCCGCCGGCTCGGATGCTGAGCCTATGCAGCTAGGGGGGTATCCGCATCTCGGCCAAGGAGAAGGAACGGAGAATCCAATCGCCTCTGTCTCTACTGCGGCTCCGCTGGTCATTTTGTCACCTCATGTCCAGTAAAAGCCAGAGCTCATCAGTAAGAGGAGGGCTACTGGTGAGCGCACTACTCAGGCCTCTCCTTCTGGATCACGCACTACCTTTCCGGTCCATCTCCGCTGGCCCGGTTCATCTGCTTCCTGCAGTGCCTTGATAGACTCTGGGGCGGAGGGCTGTTTTATGGACGAGACCTGGGCTCGGGAACATGACATTCCTCTCAGACAGTTAGGGAGCCCACGGCCTTGTTCGCTTTAGATGGTAGTTCTCTCCCCCAAGATTCAGCGTGAGACGCTGCCTTTAACCCTCACTGTCTCTGGTAATCATAGCGAAACCATTTCTTTTTTAATTTTTCGTTCACCTTTTACACCTGTTGTTTTGGGTCATCCTGGCTAGTGCGCCATAACCCTTCTATTAATTGGTCTAGTAATACTATCCTATCCTGGAATGTTTCTTGTCATGTGACCTGTTTAATGTCTGCTATCCCTCCTGTTTCCTCTGTCCCTTCTTCACAGGAGGAGCCTGGCGATTTGACAGGGGTGCCGGAGGAGTATCACGATCTGCGCACGGTGTTCAGTCGTTCCAAGGCCACTTCTCTCCCTCCACACCGGTCGTATGACTGTAGTATTGATCTCCTTCCGGGAACTACTCCCCCGGGGTAGATTATACTCTCTGTCGGCTCCCGAACGTAAGGCTCTCGAGGATTATTTGTCTGTTTCGCTCGCGCTGGTACCATAGTCTCCTCCTCCTCTCCCGCCGGAGCGGGGTTTTTTTTTGTTCAGAAGAAGGACGGGTCCCTGCGCCCATGCGTGGATTATCGAGGGCTGAATGACATAACAGTTAAGAATCGTTATCCGCTTCCTCTTATGTCTTCAGCCTTCGAGATCCTGCAGGGAGCCAGGTTTTTCACCAAATTGGACCTTCGTAACGCCTACCATCTCGTGCGCATCAGGGAGGGGACGAGTGGAAGACGGCGTTTAACACTCCGTTAGGGCACTTTGAATACCGGGTTCTTCCTTTCGGCCTCGTTAACGCTCCAGCTGTCTTTCAGGCACTAGTTAACGACGTCCTGGAGACATGCTGAACATTTTTGTTTTCGTTTACATGGACGATATCCTGATTTTTTCACCGTCTCTCCCGATTCATGTTCAGCACGTACGACGCGTCCTCCAGCGCCTTTTGGAGAACTGTCTTTATGTGAAGGCTGAGAAGTGCACTTTTCATGCCGCCTCTGTCCCTTTTCTCGGTTCCGTTATTTCCGCTGAGGGCATTAAGATGGATCCCGCTAAGGTCCAGGCTGTCATTGATTGGCCCGTTCCTAAGTCACGCGTCGGCTGCAGCGCTTTCTGGGCTTCGCTAATTTCTATCGTCGTTTCATCCGTAATTTCGGTCAGGTGGCAGCTCCCCTCACAGCCCTTACTTCTGTTAAGACGTGCTTTAAGTGGTCCGTTTCCGCCCAGGGAGCTTTTGATCTTCTTAAGAATCGTTTTACATCCGCACCTATTCTTGTTACACCTGACATCTCTAGACAGTTTGTTGTTGAGGTTGGCCAGCGTCAGAGGTGGGCGTGGGAGCCATTCTTTCTCAGCTCTCTCTCTGACGGCAAGGTCCATCCTTGCGCGTTTTCTCTCATAAACATCGCCGTCAGAACGTAACTATGATGTTGGTAATCGCGAACTGCTCGCCATCCGCTTAGCCCTAGGCGAATGGCGACAGTGGTTGGAGGGCGACCGTTCCTTTTGTCGTTTGGACTGACCATAGGAACCTTGAGTACATCCGTTCAGCCAAAGCGACTTAATGCGCGTCAGGCTCGTTGGGCTCTGTTTTTCGCTCGTTTCGAGTTTGTTATTTCTTATCGTCCGGGCTCAAAAAACACCAAGCCTGATGCTTTATCTCGTCTCTTCAGTTCTTCTGAGGTCTCCACCGACCCGAGGGGATTCTCCCTGGGGGCGTGTTGTCGGAGTTGACTGTCTGGGGTGAGAGGCAGGTAAAGCAACACTCGCTCACACTCCGTCGCCGCGAGCTTGTCCTAGGAACCTTCTGTTCGTTCCCGTTCCTACTCGTCCGGCCGTTCTTCAGTGGGCCCACTCTGCCAAGTTAGCCGGCCACCCCGGCGTTCGAGTACGCTCGCTTCCATTCGCCAGCGTTTCTGGTGGCCCACTCGGGAACGTGACGCGCGTCGATTTGTCGCGCTTGTTCGGTCTGCGCGCAGACTAAATCTAGGAACTCTCCTCCTGCCGGCCGTCTCAGACCGCTTCCCATTCCCTCTCGGCCGTGGTCTCACATCGCTTTAGATTTTATCACCGGACTGCCTTCATCAGCGGGAAGACAGTTATTCTTACGGTTGTCGATAGATTCTCTAAGGCGGCTCATTTCATTCCTCTCGCTAAGCTCCCTTCTGCTAAGGAGACGGCTCAGATCATTATCGAGAATGTTTTCCGAATTCATGGCCTTCCGTCTGACGTCGTTTCCGACAGAGGCCCGCAGTTCCGTCTCAATTTTGGAGGGAGTTTTGCCGTTTGATTGGGGCTTCCGTCAGTCTCTCGTCCGGCTTTCATCCCCAGTCTAACGGTCAAGCCGAGAACGGGCCAATCAGACTGTTGGTCGCATTTTACGCAGTCTTTCTTTTCGTAACCCTGCGTCTTGGTCAGAACAGCTCCCCTGGGCAGAGTACGCCCACAACTCGCTTCCTTCGTCTGCTACCGGTCTATCTCCTTTTCAGAGTAGCCTCGGGTACCAGCCTCCGCTGTTCTCATCTCAGCTCGCCGAGTCCTGCGTCCCCTCCGCTCAGGCTTTTGTCCAGCGTTGCGCGCACCTGGAAGGGGTCAGGTCGGCACTTTGCCGTAATAGGGCGCAGACTGTGAGGGCCGCTAATAGCGTAGGACCAGAGTCCCTAGATATTGTTGCGGTCAGAGAGTATGGCTCTCCACTCAGAACCTTCCCCTTAAGACAGCTTCTCGCAAGTTGGCCCCGCGGTTCATTGGTCCGTTCCGTATTTCTCAGGTCATTAATCCTGTCGCAGTGCGACTTCTTCTCCGCTATCTTCGTCGCGTTCACCCGGTCTTCCATGTCTCCTGCCAAGCCCGTTCTTCGCGCCCCGCTCGTCCCTCCCCCCCATCCTTGTCGAGGCGCACCCTATCTACAGGGTTCGTAAGATTTTGGACATGCGCCCTCGGGGCCGTGGTCATCAGTACCTAGTGGATTGGGAGGGGTACGGTCCTGAGGAGAGGAGTTGGGTTCCCTCTCGGGACGTGCTGGACCGTTCGCTGATCGATGATTTCCTCCGTTGCCGCCAGGTTTCCTCCTCGAGTCGCCAGGAGCGCTCGGTGGTGGGGGGTACTGTCATGTCTTGTTATGTCTGTTCCTGTCCTTTCTCTTCACTCTGTCTCTCTCTGCTGGTCTTTTTAGGTTACCTTCTCTGTCTCTCATTCTTCAGCTGTTCTACATCTCCCCTAACTAGCTCATTCACTCTTTCCACCTGTTCTCTCTTCCCCCTCTGATTAGGTCTCTATTTCTCTCTCTGTTCCTGCTACTTTCAGTGTCTGATTCTTGTTTGTGTTTTTCATGCCAGAAGCAAGCTGTCGTCTCGTTTGCTTCCACCTTGTCCTATCCTGTAGTCTGCCTGGCAGGTGCATCCTGCATTATACTAACGTTCTTTTTGTTCCATTGACAACGTTGGAAGAGGATTTATGCCATTCCTGTTTTTTCATTAAAGAACTCTGTTTTCTGTTAAAACCGCTTTTGGGTCTTCACTCAAGTACATAACA
>NW_027012583.1:0-18930 GCF_036934945.1 Oncorhynchus masou masou
CTTCTGGCTGTACTGGGTAGACCAGAGGAACCAGGCTCTGTGGGGTGGGCCAGTCCTCTTCTGGCTGTACTGGGTAGACCAGAGGAACCAGGCTCTGAGGGGTGGGCCAGTCCTCTTCTGGCTGTACTGGGTAGACCAGAGGAACCAGGCTCTGAGGGTGGGCCAGTCCTCTTCTGGCTGTACTGGGTAGACCAGAGGAACCAGGCTCTGAGGGGTGGGCCAGTCCTCTTCTGGCTGTACTGGGTAGACCAGAGGAACCTGGCTCTGAGGGGTGGGCCAGTCCTCTTCTGGCTGTACTGGCTAGACCAGAGGAACCAGGCTCTGAGGGGTGGGCCAGTCCTCTTCTGGCTGTACTGGCTAGACCAGAGGAACCAGGCTCTGAGGGGTGGGCCAGTCCTCTTCTGGCTGTACTGGGTAGACCAGAGGAACCTGGCTCTGAGGGGTGGGCCAGTCCTCTTCTGGCTGTACTGGCTAGACCAGAGGAACCAGGCTCTGAGGGGTGGGCCAGTCCTCTTCTGGCTGTACTGGGTAGATCAGAGGAACCTGGCTCTGAGGGGTGGGCCAGTCCTCTTCTGGCTGTACTGGCTAGACCAGAGGAACCAGGCTCTGAGGGGTGGGCCAGTCCTCTTCTGGCTGTACTGGGTAGACCAGAGGAACCAGGCTCTGAGGGGTGGGCCAGTCCTCTTCTGGCTGTACTGGCTAGACCAGAGGAACCAGGCTCTGAGGGGTGGGCCAGTCCTCTTCTGGCTGTACTGGGTAGACCAGAGGAACCAGGCTCTGAGGGGTGGGCCAGTCCTCTTCTGGCTGTACTGGGTAGACCAGAAGAACCAGGCTCTGAGGGGTGGGCCAGTCCTCTTCTGGCTGTACTGGGTAGACCAGAGGAACCAGGCTCTGAGGGGTGGGCCAGTCCTCTTCTGGCTGTACTGGGTAGACCAGAGGAACCAGGCTCTGAGGGGTGGGCCAGTCCTCTTCTGGCTGTACTGGGTAGACCAGAGGAACCAGGCTCTGAGGGGTGGGCCAGTCCTCTTCTGGCTGTACTGGGTAGACCAGAGGAACCAGGCTCTGAGGGGTGGGCCAGTCCTCTTCTGGCTGTACTGGGTAGACCAGAAGAACCAGGCTCTGAGGGGTGGGCCAGTCCTCTTCTGGCTGTACTGGGTAGACCAGAGGAACCAGGCTCTGAGGGGTGGGCCAGTCCTCTTCTGGCTGTACTGGGTAGACCAGAGGAACCAGGCTCTGAGGGGTGGGCCAGTCCTCTTCTGGCTGTACTGGGTAGACCAGAGGAACCAGGCTCTGAGGGGTGGGCCAGTCCTCTTCTGGCTGTACTGGGTAGACCAGAGGAACCAGGCTCTGAGGGGTGGGCCAGTCCTCTTCTGGCTGTACTGGGTAGACCAGAGGAACCAGGCTCTGAGAGGTGGGCCAGTGCTCTTCTGGCTGTACTGGGTAGACCAGAGGAACCAGGCTCTGAGAGGTGGGCCAGTCCTCTTCTGGCTGTACTGGGTAGACCAGAGGAACCAGGCTCTGAGGGGTGGGCCAGTCCTCTTCTGGCTGTACTGGGTAGACCAGAGGAACCAGGCTCTGAGAGGTGGGCCTGTGCTCTTCTGGCTGTACTGGGTAGACCAGAGGAACCAGGCTCTGAGGGGTGGGCCAGTCCTCTTCTGGCTGTACTGGGTAGACCAGAGGAACCAGGCTCTGAGGGGTGGGCCAGTCCTCTTCTGGCTGTACTGGGTAGACCAGAGGAACCAGGCTCTGAGGGGTGGGCCAGTCCTCTTCTGGCTGTACTGGGTAGACCAGAGGAACCAGGCTCTGAGGGGTGGGCCAGTCCTCTTCTGGCTGTACTGGGTAGACCAGAGGAACCAGGCTCTGAGGGGTGGGCCAGTCCTCTTCTGGCTGTACTAGGTAGACTTGAGGAACCAGGCTCTGAGGGGTGGGCCAGTCCTCTTCTGGCTGTACTGGGTAGACTTGAGGAACCAGGCTCTGAAGGGTGGGCCAGTCCTCTTTCTGGCTGTACTGGGTAGACCAGAGGAACCAGGCTCTGAGCGGTGGGCCTGTGCTCTTCTGGCTGTACTGGGTAGACCAGAGGAACCAGGCTCTGAGGGGTGGGCCAGTCCTCTTCTGGCTGTACTGGGTAGACCAGAGGAACCAGGCTCTGAGCGGTGGGCCAGTCCTCTTCTGGCTGTACTGGGTAGACCAGAGGAACCAGGCTCTGAGAGGTGGGCCTGTGCTCTTCTGGCTGTACTGGGTAGACCAGAGGAACCAGGCTCTGAGGGTGGGCCAGTCCTCTTCTGGCTGTACTGGGTAGACCAGAGGAACCAGGCTCTGAGAGGTGGGCCAGTCCTCTTCTGGCTGTACTGGCTAGACCAGAGGAACCAGGCTCTGAGAGGTGGGCCAGTCCTCTTCTGGCTGTACTGGGTAGACCAGAGGAACCAGGCTCTGAGGGGTGGGCCAGTCCTCTTCTGGCTGTACTGGGTAGACCAGAGGAACCAGGCTCAGAGGGGTGGGCCAGTCCTCTTCTGGCTGTACTGGGTAGACCAGAGGAACCAGGCTCTGAGGGGTGGGCCAGTCCTCTTCTGGCTGTACTAGGTAGACTTGAGGAACCAGGCTCTGAGGGGTGGGCCAGTCCTCTTCTTGCTGTACTGGGTTGACTTGAGGAACCAGGCTCTGAGGGGTGGGCCAGTCCTCTTCTGGCTGTACTGGGTAGACCAGAGGAACCAGGCTCTGAGCGGTGGGCCTGTGCTCTTCTGGCTGTACTGGGTAGACCAGAGGAACCAGGCTCTGAGCGGTGGGCCAGTCCTCTTCTGGCTGTACTGGGTAGACCAGAGGAACCAGGCTCTGAGAGGTGTGCCTGTGCTCTTCTGGCTGTACTGGGTAGACCAGAGGAACCAGGCTCTGAGGGGTGGGCCAGTCCTTTTCTGGCTGTACTGGGTAGACCAGAGGAACCAGGCTCTGAGGGGTGGTCCAGTCCTCTTCTGGCTGTACTGGCTAGACCAGAGGGACCAGGCTTTGAGAGGTGGGCCAGTGCTCTTCTGGCTGTACTGGGTAGACCAGAGGAACCAGGCTCTGAGGGGTGGGCCAGTCCTCTTCTGGCTGTACTAGGTAGACTTGAGGAACCAGGCTCTGAGGGGTGGGCCAGTCCTCTTCTTGCTGTACTGGGTAGACTTGAGGAACCAGGCTTTGAGGGGTGGGCCAGTCCTCTTCTGGCTGTACTGGGTAGACCAGAGGAACCAGGCTCTGAGCGGTGGGCCTGTGCTCTTCTGGCTGTACTGGGTAGACCAGAGGAACCAGGCTCTGAGGGGTGGGCCAGTCCTCTTCTGGCTGTACTGGGTAGACCAGAGGAACCAGGCTCTGAGCGGTGGGCCAGTCCTCTTCTGGCTGTACTGGGTAGACCAGAGGAACCAGGCTCTGAGAGGTGGGCCTGTGCTCTTCTGGCTGTACTGGGTAGACCAGAGGAACCAGGCTCTGAGGGGTGGGCCAGTCCTCTTCTGGCTGTACTGGGTAGACCAGAGGAACCAGGCTCTGAGGGGTGGGCCAGTCCTCTTCTGGCTGTACTGGGTAGACCAGAGGAACCAGGCTCTGAGGGGTGGGCCAGTCCTCTTCTGGCTGTACTGGGTAGACCAGAGGAACCAGGCTCTGAGGGGTGGGCCAGTCCTCTTCTGGCTGTACTAGGTAGACTTGAGGAACCAGGCTCTGAGGGGTGGGCCAGTCCTCTTCTGGCTGTACTGGGTAGACTTGAGGAACCAGGCTCTGAAGGGTGGGCCAGTCCTCTTCTGGCTGTACTGGGTAGACCAGAGGAACCAGGCTCTGAGCGGTGGGCCTGTGCTCTTCTGGCTGTACTGGGTAGACCAGAGGAACCAGGCTCTGAGGGGTGGGCCAGTCCTCTTCTGGCTGTACTGGGTAGACCAGAGGAACCAGGCTCTGAGCGGTGGGCCAGTCCTCTTCTGGCTGTACTGGGTAGACCAGAGGAACCAGGCTCTGAGAGGTGGGCCTGTGCTCTTCTGGCTGTACTGGGTAGACCAGAGGAACCAGGCTCTGAGGGGTGGGCCAGTCCTCTTCTGGCTGTACTGGGTAGACCAGAGGAACCAGGCTCTGAGAGGTGGGCCAGTCCTCTTCTGGCTGTACTGGCTAGACCAGAGGAACCAGGCTCTGAGAGGTGGGCCAGTCCTCTTCTGGCTGTACTGGGTAGACCAGAGGAACCAGGCTCTGAGGGGTGGGCCAGTCCTCTTCTGGCTGTACTGGGTAGACCAGAGGAACCAGGCTCAGAGGGGTGGGCCAGTCCTCTTCTGGCTGTACTGGGTAGACCAGAGGAACCAGGCTCTGAGGGTGGGCCAGTCCTCTTCTGGCTGTACTAGGTAGACTTGAGGAACCAGGCTCTGAGGGGTGGGCCAGTCCTCTTCTTGCTGTACTGGGCTGACTTGAGGAACCAGGCTCTGAGGGGTGGGCCAGTCCTCTTCTGGCTGTACTGGGTAGACCAGAGGAACCAGGCTCTGAGGGGTGGGCCAGTCCTCTTCTGGCTGTACTGGGTAGACCAGAGGAACCAGGCTCTGAGGGGTGGGCCAGTCCTCTTCTGGCTGTACTGGGTAGACCAGAGGAACCAGGCTCTGAGGGGTGGGCCAGTCCTCTTCTGGCTGTACTGGGTAGACCAGAGGAACCAGGCTCTGAGGGGTGGGCCAGTCCTCTTCTGGCTGTACTGGGTAGACCAGAGGAACCTGGCTCTGAGGGGTGGGCCAGTCCTCTTCTGGCTGTACTGGGTAGACCAGAGGAACCAGGCTCTGAGGGTGGGCCAGTCCTCTTCTGGCTGTACTGGGTAGACCAGAGGAACCAGGCTCTGTGGGGTGGCCAGTCCTCTTCTGGCTGTACTGGGTAGACCAGAGGAACCAGGCTCTGAGGGGTGGGCCAGTCCTCTTCTGGCTGTACTGGGTAGACCAGAGGAACCAGGCTCTGAGGGGTGGGCCAGTCCTCTTCTGGCTGTACTGGGTAGACCAGAGGAACCAGGCTCTGAGGGGTGGGCCAGTCCTCTTCTGGCTGTACTGGGTAGACCAGAGGAACCTGGCTCTGAGGGGTGGGCCAGTCCTCTTCTGGCTGTACTGGGTAGACCAGAGGAACCAGGCTCTGAGGGGTGGGCCAGTCCTCTTCTGGCTGTACTGGCTAGACCAGAGGAACCAGGCTCTGAGGGGTGGGCCAGTCCTCTTCTGGCTGTACTGGCTAGACCAGAGGAACCAGGCTCTGAGGGGTGGGCCAGTCCTCTTCTGGCTGTACTGGGTAGACCAGAGGAACCTGGCTCTGAGGGGTGGGCCAGTCCTCTTCTGGCTGTACTGGCTAGACCAGAGGAACCAGGCTCTGAGGGGTGGGCCAGTCCTCTTCTGGCTGTACTGGGTAGACCAGAGGAACCAGGCTCTGAGGGGTGGGCCAGTCCTCTTCTGGCTGTACTGGGTAGATCAGAGGAACCTGGCTCTGAGGGGTGGGCCAGTCCTCTTCTGGCTGTACTGGCTAGACCAGAGGAACCAGGCTCTGAGGGGTGGGCCAGTCCTCTTCTGGCTGTACTGGGTAGACCAGAGGAACCAGGCTCTGAGGGGTGGGCCAGTCCTCTTCTGGCTGTACTGGCTAGACCAGAGGAACCAGGCTCTGAGGGGTGGGCCAGTCCTCTTCTGGCTGTACTGGGTAGACCAGAGGAACCAGGCTCTGAGGGGTGGGCCAGTCCTCTTCTGGCTGTACTGGGTAGACCAGAAGAACCAGGCTCTGAGGGGTGGGCCAGTCCTCTTCTGGCTGTACTGGGTAGACCAGAGGAACCAGGCTCTGAGGGGTGGGCCAGTCCTCTTCTGGCTGTACTGGGTAGACCAGAGGAACCAGGCTCTGAGGGGTGGGCCAGTCCTCTTCTGGCTGTACTGGGTAGACCAGAGGAACCAGGCTCTGAGGGGTGGGCCAGTCCTCTTCTGGCTGTACTGGGTAGACCAGAGGAACCAGGCTCTGAGGGGTGGGCCAGTCCTCTTCTGGCTGTACTGGGTAGACCAGAAGAACCAGGCTCTGAGGGGTGGGCCAGTCCTCTTCTGGCTGTACTGGGTAGACCAGAGGAACCAGGCTCTGAGGGGTGGGCCAGTCCTCTTCTGGCTGTACTGGGTAGACCAGAGGAACCAGGCTCTGAGGGGTGGGCCAGTCCTCTTCTGGCTGTACTGGGTAGACCAGAGGAACCAGGCTCTGAGGGGTGGGCCAGTCCTCTTCTGGCTGTACTGGGTAGACCAGAGGAACCAGGCTCTGAGGGGTGGGCCAGTCCTCTTCTGGCTGTACTGGGTAGACCAGAGGAACCAGGCTCTGAGAGGTGGGCCAGTGCTCTTCTGGCTGTACTGGGTAGACCAGAGGAACCAGGCTCTGAGAGGTGGGCCAGTCCTCTTCTGGCTGTACTGGGTAGACCAGAGGAACCAGGCTCTGAGGGGTGGGCCAGTCCTCTTCTGGCTGTACTGGGTAGACCAGAGGAACCAGGCTCTGAGAGGTGGGCCTGTGCTCTTCTGGCTGTACTGGGTAGACCAGAGGAACCAGGCTCTGAGGGGAGAGCCAGTCCTCTTCTGGCTGTACTGGGTAGACCAGAGGAACCAGGCTCTGAGGGGTGGGCCAGTCCTCTTCTGGCTGTACTGGGTAGACCAGAGGAACCAGGCTCTGAGGGGTGGGCCAGTCCTCTTCTGGCTGTACTGGGTAGACCAGAGGAACCAGGCTCTGAGGGGTGGGCCAGTCCTCTTCTGGCTGTACTGGGTAGACCAGAGGAACCAGGCTCTGAGGGGTGGGCCAGTCCTCTTCTGGCTGTACTAGGTAGACTTGAGGAACCAGGCTCTGAGGGGTGGGCCAGTCCTCTTCTGGCTGTACTGGGTAGACTTGAGGAACCAGGCTCTGAAGGGTGGGCCAGTCCTCTTCTGGCTGTACTGGGTAGACCAGAGGAACCAGGCTCTGAGCGGTGGGCCTGTGCTCTTCTGGCTGTACTGGGTAGACCAGAGGAACCAGGCTCTGAGGGGTGGGCCAGTCCTCTTCTGGCTGTACTGGGTAGACCAGAGGAACCAGGCTCTGAGCGGTGGGCCAGTCCTCTTCTGGCTGTACTGGGTAGACCAGAGGAACCAGGCTCTGAGAGGTGGGCCTGTGCTCTTCTGGCTGTACTGGGTAGACCAGAGGAACCAGGCTCTGAGGGGTGGGCCAGTCCTCTTCTGGCTGTACTGGGTAGACCAGAGGAACCAGGCTCTGAGAGGTGGGCCAGTCCTCTTCTGGCTGTACTGGCTAGACCAGAGGAACCAGGCTCTGAGAGGTGGGCCAGTCCTCTTCTGGCTGTACTGGGTGGACCAGAGGAACCAGGCTCTGAGGGGTGGGCCAGTCCTCTTCTGGCTGTACTGGGTAGACCAGAGGAACCAGGCTCAGAGGGGTGGGCCAGTCCTCTTCTGGCTGTACTGGGTAGACCAGAGGAACCAGGCTCTGAGGGGTGGGCCAGTCCTCTTCTGGCTGTACTAGGTAGACTTGAGGAACCAGGCTCTGAGGGGTGGGCCAGTCCTCTTCTTGCTGTACTGGGTTGACTTGAGGAACCAGGCTCTGAGGGGTGGGCCAGTCCTCTTCTGGCTGTACTGGGTAGACCAGAGGAACCAGGCTCTGAGCGGTGGGCCTGTGCTCTTCTGGCTGTACTGGGTAGACCAGAGGAACCAGGCTCTGAGCGGTGGGCCAGTCCTCTTCTGGCTGTACTGGGTAGACCAGAGGAACCAGGCTCTGAGAGGTGTGCCTGTGCTCTTCTGGCTGTACTGGGTAGACCAGAGGAACCAGGCTCTGAGGGGTGGGCCAGTCCTTTTCTGGCTGTACTGGGTAGACCAGAGGAACCAGGCTCTGAGGGGTGGTCCAGTCCTCTTCTGGCTGTACTGGCTAGACCAGAGGGACCAGGCTTTGAGAGGTGGGCCAGTGCTCTTCTGGCTGTACTGGGTAGACCAGAGGAACCAGGCTCTGAGGGGTGGGCCAGTCCTCTTCTGGCTGTACTAGGTAGACTTGAGGAACCAGGCTCTGAGGGGTGGGCCAGTCCTCTTCTTGCTGTACTGGGTAGACTTGAGGAACCAGGCTTTGAGGGGTGGGCCAGTCCTCTTCTGGCTGTACTGGGTAGACCAGAGGAACCAGGCTCTGAGCGGTGGGCCTGTGCTCTTCTGGCTGTACTGGGTAGACCAGAGGAACCAGGCTCTGAGGGGTGGGCCAGTCCTCTTCTGGCTGTACTGGGTAGACCAGAGGAACCAGGCTCTGAGCGGTGGGCCAGTCCTCTTCTGGCTGTACTGGGTAGACCAGAGGAACCAGGCTCTGAGAGGTGGGCCTGTGCTCTTCTGGCTGTACTGGGTAGACCAGAGGAACCAGGCTCTGAGGGGTGGGCCAGTCCTCTTCTGGCTGTACTGGGTAGACCAGAGGAACCAGGCTCTGAGGGGTGGGCCAGTCCTCTTCTGGCTGTACTGGGTAGACCAGAGGAACCAGGCTCTGAGGGGTGGGCCAGTCCTCTTCTGGCTGTACTGGGTAGACCAGAGGAACCAGGCTCTGAGGGGTGGGCCAGTCCTCTTCTGGCTGTACTAGGTAGACTTGAGGAACCAGGCTCTGAGGGGTGGGCCAGTCCTCTTCTGGCTGTACTGGGTAGACTTGAGGAACCAGGCTCTGAAGGGTGGGCCAGTCCTCTTCTGGCTGTACTGGGTAGACCAGAGGAACCAGGCTCTGAGCGGTGGGCCTGTGCTCTTCTGGCTGTACTGGGTAGACCAGAGGAACCAGGCTCTGAGGGGTGGGCCAGTCCTCTTCTGGCTGTACTGGGTAGACCAGAGGAACCAGGCTCTGAGCGGTGGGCCAGTCCTCTTCTGGCTGTACTGGGTAGACCAGAGGAACCAGGCTCTGAGAGGTGGGCCTGTGCTCTTCTGGCTGTACTGGGTAGACCAGAGGAACCAGGCTCTGAGGGGTGGGCCAGTCCTCTTCTGGCTGTACTGGGTAGACCAGAGGAACCAGGCTCTGAGAGGTGGGCCAGTCCTCTTCTGGCTGTACTGGCTAGACCAGAGGAACCAGGCTCTGAGAGGTGGGCCAGCCTTCTCTGGCTGTGCCTGGGTAGACCAGAGGAACCAGGCTCTGAGGGGTGGGCCAGTCCTCTTCTGGCTGTACTGGGTAGACCAGAGGAACCAGGCTCAGAGGGGGTGGGCCAGTCCTCTTCGGGCTGTACTGGGTAGACCAGAGGAACCAGGCTCTGAGGGGTGGGCCAGTCCTCTTCTGGCTGTACTAGGTAGACTTGAGGAACCAGGCTCTGAGGGGTGGGCCAGTCCTCTTCTTGCTGTACTGGGTTGACTTGAGGAACCAGGGCTCCCTGAGGGGGTGGGCCAGTCCTCTTCTGGCTGTACTGGGTAGACCAGAGGAATCAGGCTCTGGAGCGGTGGGCCTGTGCTCTTCTGGCTGTACTGGGTAGACCAGAGGAACCAGGCTCTGAGGGGCTGTGGGCCAGAGGAACCAGGCTCTGAGAGGTGTGCCTGTGCTCTTCTGGCTGTACTGGGTAGACCAGAGGAACCAGGCCCTGAGGGGTGGGCCAGTCCTTTTCTGGCTGTACTGGGTAGACCAGAGGAACCAGGCTCTGAGGGGTGGGCCAGTCCTCTTCTGGCTGTACTGGCTAGACCAGAGGATCCAGGCTTTGGAGAGGTGGGCCAGTGCTCTTCTGGCTGTACTGGGTAGACCAGAGGAACCAGGCTCTGAGGGGTGGGCCAGTCCTCTTCTGGCTGTACTGGGTAGACCAGAGGAACCAGGCTCTGTGGGTGGCCAGTCCTCTTCTGGCTGTACTGGGTAGACTTGAGGAACCAGGCTCTGAGGGGGTGGGCCAGTCCTCTTCTGGCTGTACTGGGTAGACCAGAGGAACCAGGCTCTGAGGGGGTGGGCCAGTCCTCTTCTGGCTGTACTGGGTAGACCAGAGGAACCAGGCTCTGAGGGGGGGCCAGTCCCTCTGGCTGTACTGGGTAGACCACAGAACCAGGGAAGTCCTCCTGGCTGTACTGAGGGGAACCAGGCTCTGAGAGGTGGGCCTGCTCTTCTGGCTGTACTGGGTAGACCAGAGGAACCAGGCTCTGAGGGTGGGCCAGTCCTCTTCTGGCTGTACTGGCTAGACCAGAGGAATCAGGCTCTGAGGGGTGGTCCAGTCCTCTTCTGGCTGTACTGGCTAGACCAGAGGAACCAGGCTCTGAGAGGTGGGCCAGTGCTCTTCTGGCTGTACTGGGTAGACCAGAGGAACCAGGCTCTGAGGGGTGGGCCAGTCCTCTTCTGGCTGTACTGGGTAGACCAGAGGAACCAGGCTCTGAGGGGTGGGCCAGTGCTCTTCTGGCTGTACTGGGTAGACCAGAGGAACCAGGCTGAGGGTGGGCCAGTCCTCTTCTGGCTGTACTGGGTAGACCAGAGGAACCAGGCTCTGAGGGTGGGCCAGTCCTCTTCTGGCTGTACTGGGTAGACCAGAGGAACCAGGCTCTGAGGGGTGGGCCAGTCTTCTGGCTGTACTGGGTAGACCAGAGGAACCTGGCTCTGAGGGGTGGGCCAGTCCTCTTCTGCTGTACTGGCTAGACCAGAGGAACCAGGCTCTGAGAGGTGGGCCAGTCCTCTTCTGGCTGTACCAGATAGAGATATAAGAGAAGGCTACATGTGGCCATTAAGGTCCTGTGAACAGGTCAGGGTTCAATAGTCGCAGGTAGAACAGCATAAACTGAATCAGCAGCATGGTGTAGTCGCCCCCAGGAAGGGAGATAGAACCAGCTGGTACCCAAATCACTTAAGACCGCCAGGTCCTAATGTCCTGGTACCAAACTCACTAACGACTGTCAGGTCCTAATGTTCTGGTACCCAACTCACTAACGACCGTCAGGTCCTAATGTTCTGGTACCCAACTCACTAACGACCGTCAGGTAAAATGTCCTAGTACCCAACTCACTATCGACCGTCAGGTCCTAATGTCCTGGTACTCAGGCTCTGTGTCCCCTCCATCAGGTCTTAATGTCCTGGTACTCAACTCGCTAACCTCCATCAGGTCTAATGTCCTGGTACCCAGGGCTCCATTGTCCCTCCATCAGGTCCTAATGTCCTGGTACCCAGGGCTCTATTGTCCCTCCATCAGGTCCTAATGGTCTGGAACCCAGGGCTCTATTGTCCCTCAATCAGGTCTGAATGTCATGGTACCCAGGGCTCTATTGTCACTCCATCAGGTCCTAATGTCCTGGTACTCAGGGCTCTATTGTCCCTCCATCAGGTCCTAATGTCCTGGTACCCATCAGGTCCTAATGTCCTAATGTACCTGGTACATGGCTCTATTGTTCCCTCCAGGTCCTAATGTCCTGGTACAACTCTATTGTCCCTCAGGTGATTAATTCAAGGCATTGTCCCTCCATCAGGTCTGAATGTCCTGGTACAAGGGCTCAGTCCCCCCATCAGGTCCTAATGTCCTGGCAGCAGGTGATTAATTCAAGGCATTTAAGTCGTTTCCTTATACTGTCAGATAGAGCAGCATGATTATAGTTCTCATACTATCATGATTACAGTTCTCTATACTGTCATGATTACAGTTCTCTATACTGTCATGATTACAGTTCTCTATACTGTCAGATAGAGCAGCATGATTACAGTTCTCTATACTGTCAGATAGAGCAGCATGATTACAGTTCTCTATACTGTCATGATTACAGTTCTCTATACTGTCATGATTACAGTTCTCTATACTGTCAGATAGAGCAGCATGATTATAGTTCTCTATACTATCATGATTACAGTTCTCTATACTGTCATGATTACAGTTCTCTATACTGTCATGATTACAGTTCTCTATACTGTCAGATAGAGCAGCATGATTACAGTTCTCTATACTGTCAGATAGAGCAGCATGATTAGAGTTCTCTATACTGTCATGATTACAGTTCTCTATACTGTCATGATTACAGTTCTCTATACTGTCAGATAGAGCAGCATGATTACAGTTCTCTATACTGTCAGATAGAGCAGCATGATTACAGTTCTCTATACTGTCAGATAGAGCAGCATGATTATAGTTCTCTATACTGTCAGATAGAGCAGCATGATTACAGTTCTCTATACTGTCAGATAGAGCAGCATGATTAGAGTTCTCACTGTCAGATAGAGCAGAAGCGGGATTACAGTTCTCATACTGTCAGATAGAGCAGCATGATTACAGTTCTCTATACTGTCATGATTACAGTTCTCTATACTGTCAGATAGAGCAGCATGATTACAGTCTTCATACTGTCATGATTATAGTTCTCTATACTCAACATGATTATAGTTCCCTGTACTGTCAGATAGAGCAGCACGACACAGTTCTCTATACCGTCAGATAGAGCATGATTACAGTTCTCTAATGTTATCATAGTCTTCATACTGTCAGATAGACAGCATGATTACAGTTCTCTATACTGTCAGATAGAGCAGCATGATTACAGTTCTCTATACTGTCAGATAGAGCAGCATGATTACAGTTCTCTATACTGTCAGATAGAGCTATACTGTCATGATTACAGTTCTCTATACTGTCATGATTACAGTTCTCTATACTGTCATGATTACATGATTATAGTTCTCTATACTGTCAGATAGAGCAGTATGATTATAGTTCTCTATACTGTCAGATAGAGCAGCATGATTAACATACTATCATGATTACAGTTCTCTATACTGTTGATTATAGTTCTCTATACTGTCAGTTCTCTATATCAGATAGAGCAGCATGATTATAGTTCTCAAACTGAACCTCTAGTGTATGGTCTATAGATCTTTACCTGTAGTGAATGGTCTATAGAGAGTACACCCCCCTCCCCTCCTTCCTCCCCTTAGGGACGATCTCAGGTGACGAAGCTGGGATTTGGAGGTCCTGGGTTGGCATGGTTACAACGTGGTCTGTGGTTGTGATGCCGATTACACAGTTGGACACAGCCAATTTCTCAAAAACAACTTTGGAGGCGGCTTATGGTAGAGAAATGAACATTAAATTATCTGGCAACAGCTCTGTGGACATTCCTGCAGTCAGCAGCATGCCATTTCCACGCTCCCTAAAAAACTTGAGGTATTTGGCGGTATTGTTTTGTGTGACAAAACTGCACATTTTAATGTATTATTAACACACCTGTCAGGTAGATGGAATTTCTTGAAACATGAACAAATACTTCTTATATGTTGAGTTATTATTTATGTTTAGTAAACTCAGCAAAAAAAGAAACGTCCTTCTCGCTGTCAACTGCGTTATTTTCAATATTTGTTTGAACATAATAAGATTCAATAACTGAGACATAAACTGAACAGGTTCCACAGACATGTGACTAACAGAACTGGAATAATGTGTCCCTGAACAAAGGTGGGGTCAAAATCAAAGTAACATTCAGTATCTGTGTGGCCACCAGCTGCATTAATTACTGCAGTGCATCTCCTCCTCATGGACTGCACCAGAGTTACCAGTTCTCGCTGTGAGATGTTACCCCATTTCTGGGGGGAATGGCCCTAGCCCTCACCCTCCGATCCAACAGGTCCCAGACGTGCTCAATGGGATTGAGATACGGCTCTTCGCTGGCCATGGCAGAACACTGACATTCCTGTCTTGCAGGAAATAACGCACAGAACGGACAGTATAGCTGGTGGCATTGTCATGCTGGAGGGTCATGTATTGATGAGCCTGCAGGAAGGGTACCACATGAGGGAGGAGGATGTCTTCCCTGTAACGCACAGCGTTGAGATTGCCTGCAATGACAACAAGCTCAGTCCAATGATGCCGTGTCAGGGCCCAACCTTACACGGAAATACACAGCCTATTATATATCATCGATTCCCCAATAACCCAGAGGCACATACTTCCCAAAAAAACCATCTCAAAACTGCTCACCTCGTTGGGCGGAACAAAAAACATTCCCAAAGCTGTACCCTTTGTCTCCTCCCACCAACACATGGACTCCACGCCTTGTTTCATTACCTCTAGTGAATGGTCTATAGTTCTATACCTCTAGTGAATGGTCTATAGGTCTTTACCTCTAGTGAATGGTCTATAGTTCTATAGTTCTTTACCTCTAGTGAATGGTCTATAGTTCTATACCTCTAGTGAATGGTCTATAGTTCTTTACCTCTAGTGAATGGTCTATAGTTCTATACCTCTAGTGAATGGTCTATAGTTCTATACCTCTAGTGAATGGTCTATAGTTCTTTACCTCTAGTGAATGGTCTATAGAGGTTTACCTCTAGTGAATGGTCTATAGTTCTATACCTCTAGTGAATGGTATATAGGTCTTTACCTCTAGTGAATGGTCTATAGTTCTATACCTCTAGTGAATGGTCTATAGTTCTATAGTTCTTACCTCTAGTGAATGGTCTATAGTTCTTTACCTCTAGTGAATGGTCTATAGTTCTATACCTCTAGTGAATGGTCTATAGTTCTTTACCTCTAGTGAATGGTCTATAGTTCTATACCTCTAGTGAATGGTCTATAGTTCTATAGTTCTTACCTCTGGTGAATGGTCTATAGTTCTTTACCTCTAGTGAATGGTCTATAGTTCTATACCTCTAGTGAATGGTCTATAGTTCTTTTACCTCCTAGTGAATGGTCTATAGTTCTATACCTCTAGTGAATGGTCTATAGTTCTATACCTCTAGTGAATGGTCTATAGTTCTACCTCTAGTAGATGGTCTTGTTCTATACCTCTAGTGAATGGTCTATAGTTCTATAGTGAATGGTCTATAGAGGTTTACCTCTAGTGAATGGTCTAGAGGTTTTACCTCTAGTGAATGGTCTAGTGATGAATGGTCTATAGTTCTATAGTTCTTTACCTCTTGTGAATGGTCAATATTTATATAGTTCTTACCTCTAGTGAATGATTCTATAGTTCTATAGATCTATACCTAAATAGTGAATGGTCTATGGTTCTTTACCTCTAGTGAATGGTCTATAGTTCTATACTGATCTATACCTTTAGTGAATGGTCTATGGTTCTTTTACCTCTAGTGAATTCTTTCTATACCTCTAGTGAATGGTCTATAGTTCTATAGTTCTTTACCTCTAGTGAATGGTCTATAGTTTTTACCTCTAGTGAATGGTCTATAGTTCTTTACCTCTAGTGAATGGTCTATAGTTCTATAGATCTATACCTCTAGTGAATGGTCTATAGGTCTATAGATCTTTACCTCTAGCGAATGGTCTATAGTTCTATAGTTCTTTACCTCTAGTGAATGGTCTATAGTTCTACTCTAGATGGTCTATAGTTCACCTCTAGTGAATGGTCTATAGTTCTTTACTCTAGTGAATGGTCTATAAGTGAATGGTCTATAGTTCTATACTCTTTACATCTAGTGAAAGGTCTATAGTTCTTTACCTCTAGTGAATGGTCTATAAGTGAATGGTCTATAGTTCTTTTCTAGTGAATGTCTACACTTACATCTAGTGAATGGTCTAGTTCTATAGGAATGGCCTATAGTTCTATACCTCTAGTGAATGGTCTATAGTTCTAGTGAATTGTCTACAGTTCTATACCTCTAGTGAATGGTCTATAGATTTTTCCCTCGAGTGTGTCTATAGTTCTATACCTCTAGTGAATGGCCTATAGTTTTATAGTTCTTTACCTCTAGTGAATGGTCTATAGGTTCTTTACTTCTAGTGAATGGTCTATGGTTCTTTACCTCTAGTGAATGGTCTATAGTTTTATAGTTCTTACCTCTAGTGAATGGCCTATAGTTTTATAGTTCTTTACCTCCAGTGAATGGTCTATAGTTCTATAGTTCTATACCTCCAGTGAATGGTCTATAGTTCTATACCTCTAGTGAATGGTCTATAGTTCTTTACCTCCAGTGAATGGTCTATAGTTCTATAGTTCTTTACCTCCAGTGAATTGTCTATAGTTCTATACATCTAGTGAATGGTCTATAGTTCTTTACCTCTAGTGAAGGGTCTATAGTTCTATACCTCTAGTGGATGGTCTATAGTTCTTTACCTCTAGTGAATGGTCGATAGTTCTATACCTCTAGTGAATGGTCTAGTTCTGTGATTCTTACCTCAGTGAATGGTCTTCTCTATAGTTCTTTACCTCTAGTGAATGGAGTTCTATAGTTCTTTACCTCTAGTGAATGGACTATAGTTCTTTACCCCCTCTAGTGAATGGTCTACAGATTTTTTCCCTCTTGAATGGTCTGTAGGTTTACCTCTAGTGAATTTTTTTCTATACTTCTAGTGAATGGTCTGTAGTTCTATACCTCTAGTGAATGGTCTATAGTTCTTTACCTCTAGTGAATGGTCTATAGTTCTATAGTTCTTTACCTCTAATGGATAATGGTCTATAGTTCTATAGTTCTATACCTGTAGTGAATGGTCTATACCTCTAGTAAATTTTCTATAGTTCTATACCTCTAGTGAATGGTCTATAGTTCTATAGTTCTTAGTGAATTGCCTGTAGAGTACTATCTCAGACTCAGCTGGGTTTAATGGGCACATTTTATACTAGTCTGGTCTGATAGACGGTAGCCTCGGGCTAGTGGGTCTACTAATCTGGTCTGAAAGGTAGTAGCCTCGGGCTAGTGGGTCTACTAATCTGGTCTGAAAGGTGGTAGCATCAGGCTAGTGGTTCTACTAGTCTGGTCTGAAAGGTAGTAGCCTCAGGCTAGTGGGTCTACTAGTCTGGTCTGAAAGGTAGTAGCCTCGGGCTAGTGGGTCTACTAGTCTGGTCTGAAAAGTTGTAAAGCCTGTAAGAAACCAACTGACCTGTTCTAGAATCCTCATGTGACAGTAAGAAACCAACTGACCTGTTCTAGAATCCTCATGTGACAGTAAGAAACCAACTGACCTGTTCTAGAATCCTCATGTGACTGTAAGAAAACAACTCACCTGTTCTAGAGTCCTCTCAACAACACAAACAGTCAGGGCCCAACCTTACCCATAAACACACGGCATCTATTCCCCAGTAACCCAGAGGCACATACTTCCCGCAAAACCATCTCATAACTGCTCACATCCTGTTTAGCCACCTTGTTGGGTTGAACAAAAGATTAACAGCATTCCCAAAGCTGTTCTCATCCTCCCACCACCTCATGGACTCCACCCCTCCCTCCCTCCCCACTCCTTCCACCCCTCCCTCCTCACTCCCTCCACCACACCTCCACCACACCTCCCTCCCCACTCCCTCCACCACCCCTCCCTCCACCACTCCTCCCTCCCACTCCCTCCACCACCCCTCCCTCCCCAATCTTTCCACCACCCCTCCCTCCACCACCCCTCCCTCCCCACTCCTTCCACCACCCCTCCCTCCCACTCCCTCCACCACCCCTTCCTCCCCAATCTTCCACCACCCTCCCTCCACCACTCCCCTCCCTCCCCACCCTCTACCACCACTCCCTCCCCACTCCTTCCACCACCCCTCCCTCCCTCCTCCCTCCTTCCACCACCCCCTCCCTCCTCCCCACTCCTTCCACCCCTCCCTCCTCACTCCCTCCACCACACCTCCACCACCCTCCCTCCCCACTCCCTCTACCACCCCTCCCTCCCCACTCCTTCCACCTTCCACACACAACAGTGTGTGTGTAACTCTATCAGGCTACAGGTAGCTGGAATGGTGTGTTTACCTACATCAGGCTACATGTAGCTGGAACAGTGTGTGTGTGTTTACCTATATCAGGCTACAGGTAGCTGGAACAGTGTGTGTGTTTACCTGTATCAGGCTAAAGTTAGCTGGAACAGTGTGTGTGTTTACCCTGATCAGGCTACAGGTAGCTGGAACAGTGTGTGTTTACCTATATCAGGCTACAGGTAGCTGGAACAGTGTGTGTGTTTACCTATATCAGACTGCAGGTAGCTGGACCAGTGTGTGTGTTTACCTATATCAGGCTACAGGTAGCTGGACCAGTGTGTGTGTTTACCTGTATCAGGCAGCAGGTAGCTGGAACAGTGTGTGTGTTTACCTGTATCAGGCAGCAGGTAGCTGGAACAGTGTGTGTGTTTACCTATATCAGGCTACAGGTAGCTGGACCAGTGTGTGTGTTTACCTGTATCAGGCAGCAGGTAGCTGGAACAGTGTGTGTGTTTACCTGTATCAGGCTAAAGTTAGCTGGAACAGTGTGTGTGTTTACCCTGATCAGGCTACAGGTAGCTGGAACAGTGTGTGTGTTTACCTATATCAGACTGCAGGTAGCTGGACCAGTGTGTGTGTTTACCTGTATCAGGCAGCAGGTAAATGGAACAGTGTGTGTGTTTACCTGTATCAGGCTACAGGTAGCTGGAACAGTGTGTGTGTTTACCTATATCAGGCTACAGGTAGCTGGAACAGTGTGTGTGTTTACCTGTATCAGGCAGCAGGTAGCTGGAACAGTGTGTGTGTTTACCTGTATCAGGCTAAAGTTAGCTGGAACAGTGTGTGTGTGTTTACCCTGATCAGGCTACAGGTAGCTGGAACAGTGTGTGTTTACCTATATCAGGCTAAAGTTAGCTGGAACAGTGTGTGTTTACCCTGATCAGACTGCAGGTAGCTGGACCAGTGTGTGTGTTTACCTATATCAGGCTACAGGTAGCTGGACCAGTGTGTGTGTTTACCTATATCAGGCTACAGGTAGCTGGACCAGTGTGTGTGTTTACCTGTATCAGACTGCAGGTAGCTGGACCAGTGTGTGTGTTTACCTATATCAGGCTACAGGTAGCTGGACCAGTGTGTGTGTTTACCTATATCAGGCTACAGGTAGCTGGACCAGTGTGTGTGTTTACCTGTATCAGGCAGCAGGTAGCTGGAACAGTGTGTGTGTTTACCTGTATCAGGCAGCAGGTAGCTGGACCAGTGTGTGTGTTTACCTGTATCACGCAGCAGGTAGCTGGACCAGTGTGTGTGTTTACCCTGATCACGCTACAGGTAGCTGGAACAGTGTATGTTTACCTATATCAGGCTACAGGTAGCTGGAACAGTGTGTGTGTTTACCCTGATC
>NW_027012584.1:0-18929 GCF_036934945.1 Oncorhynchus masou masou
CTGTGGCTCCTCCAGTTGTTGGGCTCCATCAGTGTCTGCCAGTCTGCCAGTCTCCAAATGCACAGTTTTCACCGCCTGTGTGTGTTCTCTTTGTGTGTTACTAGATGAATGAGATGCCACAGATGGTCGAAACAGTATTTCTATAGCGTGTGAATAGCAGCTTGTTCTATGCCTACCAATATGTGCTATTACTTTATGTTATATTAACGAAAGGGATTGGAGACCACTGACTGCATCCAAGCAGATTACTGTCCGTATGGGGGCTGCAGGCATAGACAGCAAATGTGGACAGGATAAGATATCACAGAGCTTCGAAGTGTTCTAAATTATCTGCTTCTCAATATTTTTTTAATGCTTTTCTTTAAAGGCCATGATGATATTATGTTTTGCTGTAGCATGTATTCAATTGTACATCAAACACATCCCTTAGGTCCCATATTGTCCATAGGAATGATGTACAGTAGAGTAATGACAAATGTGAAAGACGATTACACCTTTCTCCTGTAAGTCATGGAGGTGCCAAGCAGTCTCAGTCCTTCATGTATCCCCTGCTCACGGTATGATGTATCCATTGGCTGACTGGCTGCAGACAGATACTAGAGAAGTGTGTGTGTGTGTGTGTGTGTGTGTGTGTGTGTGTGTGTGTGTGTGTGTGTGTGTGCTAAGCAGTGTCAATAGAGAGGGATTCTCCCGTGGATGTGTTGTGAGAGCAGGATCAATGGGAGGCTAAGGTGTGAGGGCAGTCAGGCCACTGTTCCCTAGCCAAGCTTGAGATCTCTCAGCTAACTAACTGGACCGATTCGAGACTCAGTCAAGAGGACAGTCATGTGTTCTGGAACCTAATTTCCCTGACTGAAAGAAGTAGTTTGAGTGGGCGCTCAGATGAAGATGAACGGGCATGTTTTGTGTGTGTGAATGTGTGTAACTATATTTGTGGGGACCAACTGGGAACGTTTTGTTAGTCCCCACAAGGTCAAATGCTATTTCTAGGGGGTTTGGGGTTTGGGGTTAAGGTTAGAATTAGTGTTAGGGTTAGATTTAGGTTTATGGTTAAGAACTAGGGTTAGTTAGGGTTCCCGAGTGGCACAGCAGTTTAAGGCACTGCATCTCAGTGGTTGAGGCATCACTACAGATCCTAGTTCAATTTCAGGCTGTATAACAACTGGCTGTGATTGGGAGTCCCATAGGGTGGTGCACAATTGGCCCAGTATTGTCTGCCTTAGGGTTTGGCTGGGGTAGGCTGTCATAGGAAATAAGATTGTGCTCTTAACTGACTCCTAGTTAAATAAAAAATGAAATAACGTTTTAGTGTTAAGGTTAGGTCTCGGCCACCGTCCTAACAGTCCTAGCATCTGTGAGTGTGTGGGTGGGGGGGGGTTGGTTCTTGTATCCTTGTGGGTACCTACAATCCACAAAAGTCCCCACAAGGATAGTAAAACAAGGAACATTTTCAATGAGGACAAAGGTTATTTTAAGCTTAGGGGTTAGGGTAAGGGTTTAGTGTTTAGGGTTTAGGGTATGGCTAAGGGGGATGGTTTAAGGGTTAGGGAAAATATGATTTTTAGGTACCCATGCAGATAGATAAACGTTGTGTGTGTGTGTGTGTGTGTGTGTGTGTGTGTGTGTGTGTGTGTGTGTGTGTGTGTGTGTGTGTGTGTGTGTGTGTGTGTGTGTGTGTGTGTGTGTGTGTGTGTGTGTGTGTGTGAGAGGAAGAGGAATGCACTGGCCCAGCATTCCTCTAGTGAGCAAGCAGACAGACAGCAGGGGTAATGGAGAAAGGTACTCTCTCAGTTTGGGTGGGTGGACTGGTACAACCCCACAATCAGACAAAGAGCAACTTGTTAGCCTTTCAGTAAATCTCCCAAATATTGTTTGCAATTTGACGTTTAACCTGGTTCACTTTAATTTACATTAACAACAGTTGAAGGACCAAGATCTTGGCAACTGTGCCATACAGATTGCTAAATAGTTGTGAAGAGATTTTTAATTGACCCTAGAGATCTAAAATTGACCCTAGAAATAGTACTGTTAGGAGAGACCGGGTCAGTCAATTACTAATATACTAATACTCTTAGTAAAAGTATTTATCTTCAACTCGCAATCTGTGGATTCTATTCGATTAGATGGATTGAAATTGTATGTTAAACATCACAGCGTAGTTGAAAGATATATGTTGCGTAGAAATCTGAAGAGGGTGGCCAGCAGAGACAGGTGGGATTGGCTGAGGGTGACTAGCAGAGATAGGTGGGATGGGCTGAGGGTGGCCGGCAGAGATAGGTGGGATGGGCTGAGGGTGGCCGGCAGAGACAGGTGGGATGGGCTGAGGGTGGCCGGCAGAGACAGGTGGGATGGGCTGACGGAAGCTGAAGGTTGGGATGTGGAATTGGAGACAACTGGGAGTGGAGTTGCTGTGCAGGAGATAGAATAATGGTCAAAAATTAAAGTCAAAATTAAACATAATAAAAAGAAAGTTTGAATGACATTGAGGGGCAGTGTTTTTACAGCTAATGCCGATTTGCCTGAGGCTGATGCCGTGCAGGTGTTTGTACACAGGCATGTACACACACTCTCATTCAAATACACACAGACACACACACATGTAATAGTGAAGTTGGCATTGCTGTTATGATTTTAGTTGTCCATGATGTCCTTTGTTTAAAAAATATATATTTAGTATTTTTTGCATGGTTGTTTGCTGTTTGTCTTCTGTCTTTTTTCTCATTAGTTCATTTTCTTGGTTGTTGATGCATTGGGGGGTTCTTGGGGGTGAGGAATGGGGGGGCTGTGGGAGTGGTCTCGGATGGTTGAGGGACAGCTTTTGGGGAACTGTGGGGGGATCATGGAGGGTTCAGGTTCACGTTTTTGGCCTGGTCTGAGATCTGTCAACGTGCCCTTGAGCGGGGCATTTACCCTGGATGCTTCTGTGTGTCGCTCTGAATGGGAATCTGTTGGATGACTGGTATGATGTAGTTGTTGATGTAGTTCACTGCAAGTATATTGTATGTTTCGGATTTAAAAAAAAAATATAGATAATAATAAGAAAAGAAAAATAAATAAGCACAAACAACAGTTGTAGTACAGTAAGGTTACCTATGAACTTGATGTAGTGTCAGCAATGGAACTGCATTGTCCTAAAAATAGATAGATGGCTTTAATCAGGCTATACTGTAGTTAGTGGTTTAGAGTAAAATAGATAGATGGCTTTAATCAGGCTATACTGTAGTTAGTGGTTTAGAGTAAAATAGATAGATGGCTTTAATCAGGCTATACTGTAGTTAGTGGTTTAGAGTAAAATAGATAGATGGCTTTAATCAGGCTATACTGTAGTTAGTGGTTTAGAGTAAAATAGATAGATGGCTTTAATCAGGCTATACTGTAGTTAGTGGTTTAGAGTAAAATAGATAGATGGCTTTAATCAGGCTATACTGTAGTTAGTGGTTTAGAGTAAAATAGATAGATGGCTTTAATCAGGCTATACTGTAGTTAGTGGTTTAGAGCCTGAGACAGATCTATGCTACAGACTCCTACAGTGTCATTGACTCAGCTACTTAATAGTCATTGATGTCATCACATCTGCAGGAGAATGGACACTCCACTCCAAGCTTCAGTGTCCGGGCATGTAAACTGGGGGATTTAAGGGCCGGTAAAATTATGTGTGTTTAGAATCAAATGTGTGCTGTTAGTGCTTGGCTGGTTCAGCGATGCTTTCTCTTTAGCCCTCTCTCTCTCTACTTCTTCCTCTCTCTCTCCCTCTCCCAGCCCAGTGCTCAGTAGAGAGTAATAGCAATACTTTCCTCTCCTCTTTCCTCTCCTCATCTCAGGCCGCTATTAGTTAATCCCGCTTTAATCCTGTTTAATGGAACTATGCTGTTAGCAGCTATTTGGGACTGATTTACTGCTTTCCCAGCTCCACTGGCACCTAGAGAGACGCCCCAGAGCAGAGGAGAGCTGGCTGTACCTTCAGAATCCCCCTGGTCTCCTCCTGGCTGGTTCCCCTGCCCCCCAGCTCCCCCCCGGTCCCTCCTTCTCCCTGGTCCCCCAGTGGTCAGCCCCGGTACTGGATGTTTTAGTCATGGGCACCAGCGTTACCATTGAGGAGCAGACACCTAGAGATAGAGAAGGAGATACATACATTCATTCATTTTATGCTAATTTGGCTCTACAGGGGTGTAAAAGATGTCATATAAAATACTTTTCTTTTTTTAAATGCAAATGTATTTTCCCCTGATCTTCATCGCTGTCAGATATTATCAATAGGTTTTAAAAGTAGGATTGCGACATATCATATCAAATCAAATCAAATGTATTTATATAGCCCTTCGTACATCAGCTGATATCTCAAAGTGCTGTACAGAAACCCAGCCTAAAACCCCAAACAGCAAGCAATGCAGGTGTAGAAGCACTGTGGCTAGGAAAAACTCCCTAGAAAGGCCAAAATCTAGGAAGAAACCGAGAGAGGAACCAGGTTATGTGGGGTGGCCAGTCCTCTTCTGGCTGTGCCGGGTGGATGATTATAACAGAACATGGCCAAGATGTTCAAATGTTCATAAATGACCAGCATGGTCGAATAATAATAAGGCAGAACAGTTGAAACTGGAGCAGCAGCACGGCCAGGTGGACTGGGGACAGCAAGGAGTCATCATGTCAGGTAGTCCTGTGGCATGGTCCTAGGGCTCAGGTCCTCCGAGAGAGAGAAAGAAAGAGAGAAGGAGAGAATTAGAGAACGCACACTTAGATTCACACAGGACACCGAATAGGACAGGAGAAGTACTCCAGATATAACAAACTGACCCTAGCCCCCCAACACATAAACTACTGCAGCATAAATACTGGAGGCTGAGACAGGAGGGGTCAGGAGACACTGTGGCCCCATCCGAGGAAACCCCCGGACAGGGCCAAACAGGAAGGATATAACCCCACCCATTTTGCCAAAGCACAGCCCCCACACCACTAGAGGGATATCTTCAACCACCAACTTACCATCCTGAGACAAGGCTAAGTATAGCCCACAAAGATCTCCGCCATGGCACAACCCAAGGGGAGCGCCAACCCAGACAGGATGACCACAACAGTGAATCAACCCACTCAGGTGACGCACCCCTTCCAGGGACGGCATGAGAGAGCCCCAGTAAGCCAGTGACTCAGCCCCTGTAATAGGGTTAGAGGCAGAGAATCCCAGTGGAAAGAGGGGAACCGGCCAGGTAGAGACAGCAAGGGTGGTTCGTTGCTCCAGAGCCTTTCCATTCACCTTACCACTCCTGGGCCAGACTACACTCAATCATATGACCCACTGAAGAGATGAGTCTTCAGTAAAGACTTAAAGGTTGAGACCGAGTTTGCGTATCTGACATGGGTAGGCAGACCATTCCATAAAAATGGAGCTCTACAGGAGAAAGCCCTGCCTCCAGCTGTTTGCTTAGAAATTCTAGGGACAATTAGGAGGCCTGTGTCTTGTGACTGTAGCGTACGTGTAGGTATGTACAGCAGGACCAAATCAGAGAGATAGGTAGGAGCAAGCCCATGTAATGCTTTGTAGGTTAGCAGTAAAAACCTTGAAACCAGCCCTTGCCTTGACAGGAAGCCAGTGTAGGGAGGCTAGCACTGGAGTAATATGATCACATTTTTTTGGTTCTAGTCAGGATTCTAGCAGCCGTATTTAGCACTAACTGAAGTTTATTTAGTGCTTTATCCGGGTAGCCGGAAAGTAGAGCATTGCAGTAGTCTAACCTAGAAGTGACAAAAGCATGGATTAATTTTTCTGCATAATTTTTGGACAGAAAGTTTCTGATTTTTGCAATGTTACAATGTTTGCAATGTTACATATCAAATTATTTGTCATTTACAGTTTCTTTCAGAATTGTATTGTGGTTCATAGCTGAGTCTACCTTACATCTGCTAGCTCCTGGATCCCCTGCTGTTGTTAGTGCTTTATTGATTTAAGATTATTCGTGCTAGGTGTTTACTCATGTGGGTCCATATTGATGCTCTTTATTGGGAAGCACTAATGGATATTATGCAAACTGCTGAGGCATTCTGCTCCTGCACCAGTGAGGATGGAAGACTCTTACAGGCAAAGATAACCAGATTGGTTTACAAAGGAGAGAGACCATTTAACAGATAACAATTGCTGGAAGAGTCTTTGCTCTGCGTCTTTCACTCATTCTTTTTTGTTAATTTCCATATTGAAGGCAAATTCCATTACTGTAAAATGATAATTGCAATTGAACATTGCCAATCCCATGACAAGCAGTGAGGGAGAAGAATACACATAATTTCATCAGTCTCAGTCCAGGGTAGTTACAGTACATATCATCAGTCTCAGTCCAGGGTAGTTGCAGTACATATCATCAGTCTCAGTCCAGGGTAGTTACAGTACATATCATCAGTCTCAGTCCAGGGTACAGTAGTTACAGTACATATCATCAGTTTCAGTCCAGGGTAGTTACAGTACATATCATCAGTCTCAGTCCAGGGTAGTTACAGTACATATCATCAGTCTCAGTCCAGGGTAGTTACAGTACATATCATCAGTCTCAGTCCAGGGTAGTTACAGTACATATCATCAATCTCAGTCCAGGGTAGTTACAGTACATATCATCAGTCTCAGTCCAGGGTAGTTACAGTACATATCATCAGTCTCAGTCCAGGGTAGTTACAGTACATGTCATCAGTCTCAGTCCAGGGTAGTTACAGTACATGTCATCAGTCTCAGTCCAGGGTAGTTACAGTACATATCATCAGTCTCAGTCCAGGGTAGTTACAGTACATGTCATCAGTCTCAGTCCAGGGTAGTTACAGTACATATCATCAGTCTCAGTCCAGGGTAGTTACAGTACATATCATCAGTCTCAGTCCAGGGTAGTTACAGTACATGTCATCAGTCTCAGTCCAGCGTAGTTACAGTCTCAGTCCAGGGTAGTTATGTATTATCATATGGGGCGGCAGGGTAGCCTAGTGGTTAGAGCGTTGGACTCGTAACCGAAAGGTTGTGAGTTCAAACCCCCGAGCTGACAAGGTACAAATCTGTCGTTCTGCCCCTGAACAGGCAGTTAACCCACTGTTCCCAGGCCATCATTGAAAATAAGAATTTGTTCTTAACTGACTTGCCTGGTTAAATAAAGGTAAAAAAAAAAAAATAATAATAATAATTTATCGTGTCCCTGTAGCGTGTCCCTGTAGTGCATCCCTCTAGCGTAACCATGTAGCATGTCCCTTTAGCGTATCCATGTAGTGCATCCCTCTAGCGTAACCCTGTAGCGTGTCCCTGTAGTGCATCCCTCTAGCGTAACCCTGTAGCGTATCCATATAGTGCATCCCTCTAGCGTTTCCCTGTAGTGCATCCCTGAAGCTTAACCCTGTAGTGTATCCATGTATCCCTGTAGTATATCCTTAAAGCATTTCCCTGTAGTGTATCCCTTCAGTGTATCCCTGTAGTGCATCCCTCTAGCGTAACCCTGTAGCGTGTCCCTTTAGCGTATCCATGTAGTGCATCCCTCTAGCGTTTCCCTGTAGTCATCCCTGTAGTGCATCCCTCTAGCGTAACCCTGTAGCGTGTCCCTTTAGCATATCCATGTAGTGTGTCCCTGTAGTGTTTCCCTTTAGTGTGTCCCTGTAGTGCATCCTTCTAGCGTAACCCTGTAGCGTGTCCCTTTAGAGTATCCATGTAGTGCACCCCTTTAGCGTTTCCCTGTAGTGCATCCCTGTAGCTTAACCCTGTAGTATATCCCTGAATCCCTGTAGCATATCCTTGAAGCATTTCCCTGTAGTGTATCCCTGTAGTGTATCCTTGTAGCGTATCCCTGTAGCATATCCCTGTAGCATATCCCTGTAGCATATCCCTGTAGCTTAACCCTGTAGCATATCCCTGTAGCTTAACCCTGTAGTGTATCCCTGTATCCCTGTAGCATATCCTTGAAGCATTTCCCTGTAGTGTATCCCTGTAGTGTATCCCTGTAGCATATCCCTGTAGCATATCTCTGTATAGTATCCCTGTAGCTTGTCCCTGTAGCGTATCCCTGTAGTATATCCCTGTAGCATATCCCTCTATCCCTGAAGCATATCCCTATAGCGTATCCCTGGAGTGTATCCCTGTAGTATATCCCTGTAGCATGTCCCTGTATCCCTGAAGCATATCCCTGTAGCATATCCCTCTATCCCTGAAGCATATCCCTATAGCGTATCCCTGGAGTGTATCCCTGTAGTATATCCCTGTAGCATATCCCTCTATCCCTGAAGCATATCCCTATAGCGTATCCCTGGAGTGTATCCCTGTAGCGTATCCCTGTAGCATATCCCTCTATCCCTGAAGCATATCCCTATAGCGTATCCCTGGAGTGTATCCCTGTAGCATGTCCCTGTAGCATATCCCTCTATCCCTGAAGCATATCCCTATAGCATATCCCTGGAGTGTATCCCTGTAGCATATCCCTCTATCCCTGAAGCATATCCCTATAGCGTATCCCTGGAGTGTATCCCTGTAGCATGTCCCTGTAGCATATCCCTCTATCCCTGTAGCATATCCCTCTATCCCTGAAGCATATCCCTATAGCGTATCCCTGGAGTGTATCCCTGTAGCATGTCCCTGTAGCATATCCCTCTATCCCTGTAGCATATCCCTCTATCCCTGAAGCATATCCCTATAGTGTATCCCTGTAGCATATCCCTGTATCCCTGAAGCGTATATCCCTGTATAGTATCCCTGTAGCTTGTCCCTGTAGCGTATCCCTGTACCGTAACCCTGTAACATATCTCTGTATCCCTGTAGCGTGTCCCTGAAGAATAATTCTGTAGAATATTTACATTTACATTTAAGTCATTTAGCAGACGCTCTTATCCAGAGCGACTTACAAATTGGTGAATTCACCTTCTGACATCCAGTGGAACAGCCACTTTACAATAGTGCATCTAAATCATTTAAAGGGGGAGGGGGGGTGAGAAGGATTACTTATCCTATCCTAGGTATTCCTTGAAGAGGTGGGGTTTCAGGTGTCTCCGGAAGGTGGTGATTGACTCCGCTGTCCTGGCGTCGTGAGGGAGTTTGTTCCACCATTGGGGGCCAGAGCAGCGAACAGTTTTGACTGGGCTGAGCGGGAACTGTACTTCCTCAGTGGTAGGGAGGCGAGCAGGCCAGAGGTGGATGAACGCAGTGCCCTTGTTTGGGTGTAGGGCCTGATCAGAGCCTGAAGGTACTGCGGTGCCGTTCCCCTCACAGCTCCGTAGGCAAGCACCATGGTCTTGTAGCGGATGCGAGCTTCAACTGGAAGCCAGTGGAGAGAGCGGAGGAGCGGGGTGACGTGAGAGAACTTGGGAAGGTTGAACACCAGACGGGCTGCGGCGTTCTGGATGAGTTGTAGGGGAGCCCAGCCAACAGCGAGTTGCAGTAATCCAGACGGGAGATGACAAGTGCCTGGATTAGGACCTGCGCCGCTTCCTGTGTGAGGCAGGGTCGTACTCTGCGGATGTTGTAGAGCATGAACCTACAGGAACGGGCCACGGCCATGATGTTGGTTGAGAACGACAGGGTGTTGTCCAGGATCACGCCAAGGTTCTTAGCGCTCTGGGAGGAGGACACAATGGAGTTGTCAACCGTGATGGCGAGATCATGGAACGGGCAGTCCTTCCCCGGGAGGAAGAGCAGCTCCGTCTTGCCGAGGTTCAGCTTGAGGTGGTGATCCGTCATCCACAATGATATGTCTGCCAGACATGCAGAGATGCGATTCGCCACCTGGTCATCAGAAGGGGGAAAGGAGAAGATTAATTGTGTGTCGTCTGCATAGCAATGATAGGAGAGACCATGTGAGGTTATGACAGAGCCAAGTGACTTGGTGTATAGCGAGAATAGGAGAGGGCCTAGAACAGAGCCCTGGGGGACACCAGTGGTGAGAGCGCGTGGCGAGGAGACAGATTCTCGCCACGCCACCTGGTAGGAGCGACCTGTCAGGTAGGACGCAATCCAAGCGTGGGCCGCACCGGAGATGCCCAACTCGGAGAGGGTGGAGAGGAGGATCTGATGGTTCACAGTATCGAAGGCAGCCGATAGGTCTAGAAGGATGAGAGCAGAGGAGAGAGAGTTAGCTTTAGCAGTGCAGAGCGCCTCCGTGATACAGAGAAGAGCAGTCTCAGTTGAATGACTAGTCTTGAAACCTGACTGATTTGGATCAAGAAGGTCATTCTGAGAGAGATAGCGGGAGAGCTGGGCCAAGGACGGCACGTTCAAGAGTTTTGGAGAGAAAAGAAAGAAGGGATACTGGTCTGTAGTTGTTGACATCGGAGGGATCGAGTGTAGGTTTTTTCAGAAGGGGTGCAACTCTCGCTCTCTTGAAGACGGAAGGGACATAGCCAGCGGTCAGGGATGAGTTGATGGGCGAGGTGAGGTAAGGGAGAAGGTCTCCGGAAATGGTCTGGAGAAGAGAGGAGGAGATAGGGTCAAGCGGGCAGGTTGTTGGGCGGCCGTCGTCACAAGAAGCGAGATTTCATCTGGAGAGAGAGGGGAGAAAGAGGTCAGAGCACAGGGTAGGGCAGTGTGAGCAGAACCAGCGGTGTCGCTTGACTTAGCAAACGAGGATCGGATGTCGTCGACCTTCTTTTCAAAATGGTTGACGAAGTCATCTGCAGAGAGGGAGGAGGGGGAGGGGGAGGAGGATTCAGGAGGGAGGAGAAGGTGGCAAAGAGCTTCCTAGGGTTAGAGGCAGATGCTTGGAATTTAGAGTGGTAGAAAGTGGCTTTAGCAGCAGAGACAGAGGAGGAAAATGTAGAGAGGAGGGAGTGAAAGGATGCCAGGTCCGCAGGGAGGCGAAGTTTTCCTCCATTTCCGCTCGGCTGCCCGGAGCTCTGTTCTGTGAGCTCGCAATGAGTCGTCGAGCCACGGAGCGGGAGGGGAGGACCGAGCCGGCCTGGAGGATAGGGGACATAGAGAGTCAAAGGATGCAGAAAGGGAAGAGAGGAGGGTTGAGGAGGCAGAATCAGGAGATAGGTTGGAGAAGGTATGAGCAGAGGGAAGAGATGATAGGATGGAAGAGGAGAGAGTAGCGGGGGAGAGAGAGCGAAGGTTGGGACGGCGCGATACCATCCAAGTAGGGGCAGTGTGGGAAGTGTTGGATGAGAGCGAGAGGGAAAAGGATACAAGGTAGTGGTCGGAGACTTGGAGGGGAGTTGCAATGAGGTTAGTGGAAGAACAGCATCTAGTAAAGATGAGGTCGAGCGTATTGCCTGCCTTGTGAGTAGGGGGGAAGGTGAGAGGGTGAGGTCAAAAGAGGAGAGGAGTGGAAAGAAGGAGGCAGAGAGGAATGAGTCAAAGGTAGACGTGGGGAGGTTAAAGTCGCCCAGGACTGTGAGAGGTGAGCCGTCCTCAGGAAAGGAGCTTATCAAGGCTTCAAGCTCATTGATGAACTCTCCGAGGGAACCTGGAGGGCGATAAATGATAAGGATGTTAAGCTTGAAAGGGCTGGTAACTGTGACAGCATGGAATTCAAAGGAGGCGATAGACAGATGGGTAAGGGGAGAAAGAGAGAATGACCACTTGGGAGAGATGAGGATCCCGGTGCCACCACCCCGCTGACCAGAAGCTCTCGGGGTGTGCGAGAACACGTGGGCGGACGAAGAGAGAGCAGTAGGAGTAGCAGTGTTATCTGTGGTGATCCATGTTTCCGTCAGTGCCAAGAAGTCGAGGGACTGGAGGGAGGCATAGGCTGAGATGAACTCTGCCTTGTTGGCCGCAGATCGGCAGTTCCAGAGGCTACCGGAGACCTGGAACTCCACGTGGGTCGTGCGCGCTGGGACCACCAGATTAGGGTGGCCGCGGCAACGCGGTGTGGAGCGTTTGTATGGTCTGTGCAGAGAGGAGAGAACAGGGATAGATAGACACATAGTTGACAGGCTACAGAAGAGGCTACGCTAATGCAAAGGAGATTGGAATGACAAGTGGACTACACGTCTCATATGTTCAGAAAGTTAGGCTTACGTAGCAAGAATCTTATTGACTAAAATGATTGAAATGATACAGTACTGCTGGAGTAGGCTAGCTGGCAGTGGCTGCGTTGTTGACTTTGTAGGCTAGCTGGCAGTGGCTGCGATGTTGACACTACACTAATCAAGTCGTTCCGCCGAGTTTAATAGTTTCTACAGTGCTGCTATTCGGGGACTAGCTGGCTAGCTAGCAGTGTTGATTGCGTTACGCTACGTTAAAAGAACGACAATAGCTGGCTAGCTAACCTAGAAAATCGCTCTAGACTACACAATTGTCTTAGATACAAAGACGGCTATGTAGCTAGCTAGCTACGATCAAACAAATCAAACCGTTTGTACTGTAATATCCCATAGCGTATCCATGTAGCATATCTTTGTAGCGTATCCCTGTGGAGTATCCCTGTAGCATATCCCTGTAGTTTATTTGTAGCGTATCCTATAGCGTATCCCCAGCGTATCGCTGTATCCCTGCAGCTTATCCCTGTAGCGTATACCTGTATCCATGTAGCGTATCCCTGTAGTGTATCCCTGTAGCATATCCCTGTAGTGTTTACCTGTGTCCTGTAGCGTATCCCTGTAGCGTATACCTTGTCCCTGTAGCGTATAACTGTGTCCCTGTGGTGTATACCTGCGTCCCTGTAGCGTATCCCTGTAGCTTATCCCTGTAGCGTATACTTTTGTCCCTGTAGCGTATACCTGTGTCCCTGTAGCGTATCCATGTATCGTATCCTTGTATCGTACCCCTGTAGCGTATACCTGTATCCATGTAGCGTATACCTGTAGCATATCCCTGTAGCGTATATCTGTGTCCTAGCTTATCCCTGTAAGCGTATCCCTGTATACGTACCCCTGTAGCATATCCCTGACGTATCCTTGTATCGTATCCCTGTATTGTACCCCTGTAGCGTATCCCTGTAGCTTATCCTTGTATCTTGTCCCTGTAGCATATCCCTGTAGCATATCCTTGTATCGTATCCTGTTTCATACCCCTGTAAGCGTATCCCTGTAGCTTATCCCTGTAGTGTATCCCTGGAGCATATCCTTGTATCGTATCCCTGTAGCATATCCCTGTTGCCTGTGTATTACTTAACATCCTCTAGCATGCTCCCTCACAGACAATATATGGAAGATGTCAACGTCTTCTACACATTCACAGGTATCCTTGATTGTCCTTTGGAATTCTCTTTACTATGCTGTGATGTCACTACAACAACAACTAGCTGTGGATAAAACCTACTTTCCCATTGTCATACAGTATGAATCAGCTCAGTCAAATTAGCTTTAATTATACTCTTTGTTTCTCAGATCTCATCTCAGTTCAATCATAAAGGCTAGCACAAAGCCATGATCCCTCCGGTGTGCGTTAATCCTGAACCATTGCTTGGCAAAGCCGTGATGGCAGAGCTGTGGTGGGGTGGCAGAGTTGTGTTGGAGTGGCAGGGCTGTGGTGGGGTGGTAGGGTTGTGTTGGAGTGGCAGGACTGTGCTGGGGTGGCAGAGTTTTGTTGGAGTGGCAGTGCTGTGGTGGGGTGGTAGGGTTGTGTTGGAGTGGCAGGACTGTGCTGGGGTGGCAAGGTTTTGTTGGAGTGGCAGGACTGTGCTGGGGTGGCAGAGTTGTTTGGACTGGCAGTGCTGTGGTGGGGTGGCAGAGTTGTGTTGGAGTGGCAGGACTGTGGTAGGGTTGTGTTGGAGTGGCAGGACTGTGCTGGGGTGGCAGAGTTGTTTGGACTGGCAGTGCTGTGGTGGGGTGGCAGAGTTGTGTTGGAGTGGCAGGACTGTGGTAGGGTTGTGTTGGAGTGGCAGTGCTGTGGTGGGGTGGCAGAGTTGTGTTGGAGTGGCAGGACTGTGGTGGGGTGGGGCTGTGGTGGGGTGGTAGGGTTGTGTTGGAGTGGCAGGACTGGTGGGGTGCTGGGGTGGCAGGGTTGTTTGTTGGGTGGCTGTGCTGTGGTGGGGTGGCAGAGTTGTGTTGGAGTGGCAGGACTGTGGTAGGGTTGTGTTGGAGTGGCAGGGCTTGTGCTGGGGTGGCAGAGTTGTTTTGGACTGGCAGTGTTGTGTGGTGACTGTGGTGGGGTGGCAGAGTTGTGTTGGAGTGGCAGGGCTGTGTGGTGGGGTGGCAGGACTGTGGTGGGGTGGCAGGGTTGTGTTGGAGTGGCAGGACTGTGGTGGGGTGGCAGAGTTGTGTTGGAGTGGCAGTGCTGTGGTAGGGTTGTTTTTGGGTGGCAGGGCTGTGGTGGGAGTGGCAGGAGGAGTTGTGTTGGAGTGGCAGGGCTGTGGTGGGGTGGACAGGACTGTGGTGGGGTGGTGTTGTGTTGGAGTGGCAGGACTGTGCTGGGGTGGCAGAGTTTTGTTGGAGTGGCAGTGCTGTGGTGTGGTGTGTTGGAGTGGCAGGACTGGCTGGCAGTGCTGTGGTGGCAGGACTGTGCTGGGGTGGCAGAGTTGTGTTGGAGTGGCAGTGCTGTGGTGGGGGTGGCAGAGTTGTGTTGGAGTGGCAGGACTGTGGTAGGGTTGTGTTGGAGTGGCAGGTTGTGTTGGTTTTGGACTGGCAGTGCTGTGGTGGGGTGGCAGAGTTGTGTTGGAGTGGCAGTGCTGTGGTAGGGATTGTGTTGGAGTGGCAGGACTGTGGTGGGGTGGCAGAGTTGTGTTGGAGTGGCAGTGCTGTGGTGGGGTGGCAGAGTTGTGTTGGAGTGGCAGGACTGTGGTAGGGTTGTTTTTGGGTGGCAGGGCTGTGGTGGGGTGACAGGGCTGTGGTGGGGTGTGCTGGGGTGGCAGAGTTGTGTTGGAGTGGCTGTGCTGTGGTGGGGTGGCAGAGTTGTGTTGGAGTGGCAGGACTGTGGTAGGGTTGTGTTGGAGTGGCAGGGCTGTGGTGGGGTGGCAGAGTTGTGTTGGAGTGGCAGGGCTGTGGTGGGGTGACAGGGCTGTGGTGGGGGGGTAGGGTAGGGTTGTGTTGGAGTGGCAGGACTGTGGTGGGGTGGCAGAGTTGTGTTGGAGTGGCAGGGCTGTGGTAGGGTTGTGTTGGAGTGGCAGGACTGTGGTGGGGTGGCAGAGTTGTGTTGGAGTGGCAGGGCTGTGGTAGGGTTGTGTTAGAGTGGCAGGACTGTGGTGGGGTGGCAGAGTTGTGTTGGAGTGGCAGGGCTGTGGTAGGGTTGTGTTAGAGTGGCAGGGCTGTGGTGGGGTGACAGGGCTGTGGTGGGGGGGTAGGGTAGGGTTGTGTTGGAGTGGCAGGGCTGTGGTGGGGTGACAGGGCTGTGGTGGGGGGTAGGGTAGGGGTTGTGTTGGAGTGGCAGGACTGTGGTGGGGTGGCAGAGTTGTGTTGGAGTGGCAGGGCTGTGGTAGGGTTGTGTTAGAGTGGCAGGGCTGTGGTGGGGTGGCAGAGTTGTGTTGGAGTGGCAGGGTTGTGTTGGAGTGGCAGGACTGTGGTAGGGTTGTGTTGGAGTGGCAGGACTGTGGTGGGGTGGTAGGGTTGTGTTGGAGTGGCAGTGCTGTGGTGGGGTGGTAGGGTTGTGTTGGAGTGGCAGGACTGTGCTGGGGTGGCAGAGTTGTGTTGGAGTGGCAGTGCTGTGGTGGGGTGGCAGAGTTGTGTTGGAGTGGCAGGACTGTGGTAGGGTTGTGTTGGAGTGGCAGGGCTGTGGTAGGGTGGCAGAGTTGTGTTGGAGTGGCAGGGCTGTGGTAGGGTTGTGTTAGAGTGGCAGGGCTGTGGTAGGGTTGTGTTAGGAGTGGCAGGGCTGTGGTGGGGTGACAGGGCTGTGGTGGGGGTAGGGTAGGGTTGTGTTGGAGTGGCAGGGCTGTGGTGGGGTGGCAGGGTCGTGTTGGAGTGGCGGGGCTAGTGGTAGGGTTGTGTTGGAGTGGCAGGACTGTGGTGGGGTGGCAGAGTTGTGTTGGAGTGGCAGGGCTGTGGTAGGGTTGTGTTAGAGTGGCAGGGCTGTGGTGGGGTGGCAGAGTTGTGTTGGAGTGGCAGGGTTGTGTTGGAGTGGCAGGACTGTGGTAGGGTTGTGTTGGAGTGGCAGGACTGTGGTGGGGTGGTAGGGTTGTGTTGGAGTGGCAGTGCTGTGGTGGGGTGGTAGGGTTGTGTTGGAGTGGCAGGACTGTGCTGGGGTGGCAGAGTTGTGTTGGAGTGGCAGGACTGTGGTAGGGTTGTGTTGGAGTGGCAGGACTGTGCTGGGGTGGCAGAGTTGTGTTGGAGTGGCAGTGCTGTGGTGGGGTGGCAGAGTTGTGTTGGAGTGGCAGGACTGTGGTAGGGTTGTGTTGGAGTGGCAGGGCTGTGGTAGGGTGGCAGAGTTGTGTTGGAGTGGCAGGGCTGTGGTGGGGTGACAGGGCTGTGGTGGGGTGGTAGGGTAGGGTTGTGTTGGAGTGGCAGGACTGTGTGTAGGGGGTTGTGTTGGAGTGGCAGGGCTGTGGTGGTGGGGTGGTAGGGGTTAGTGGTTGGAGTGGCAGGACTGTGGTGGGGGTGGCAGAGTTGTGTTGGAGTGGCAGGGGCTGTGGTAGGGTTGTGTTGGAGTGGCAGGGCTGTGGTGGGGTGGCAGAGTTGTGTTGGGTGGCAGGGTTGTGTTGGAGTGGCAGGACTGTGGTAGGATTGTGTTGGAGTGGCAGGACGTGCTGGGGTGGCAGGGTTGTGTTGGAGTGGCAGTGCTGTGGTGGGGTGGTAGGGTTGTGTTGGAGTGGCAGGACTGTGCTGGGGTGACAGAGTTGTGTTGGAGTGGCAGGACTGTGGTAGGGTTGTGTTAGAGTGGCAGGGCTGTGGTGGGGTGACAGGGCTGTGGTGGGGGTGGTAGGGTAGGGTTGTGTTGGAGTGGCAGGACTGTGCGTGGGGTGGCAGAGTTGTGTTGGAGTGGCAGTGGTCTGTGGTAGGGTTGTGTTGGTGTGGCAAGGACTGTGGTGGGGTGGCAGAGTTGTGTTGGAGTGGCAGGACTGTGCTGGGGTGGCAGAGTTGTGTTGGAGTGGCAGGACTGGTAGGGTTGTGTTGGAGTGGCAGGACTGTGCTGGGGTGGCAGAGTTGTGTTGGAGTGGCAGTGCTGTGGTGGGGTGGCAGAGTTGTGTTGGAGTGGCGGGACTGTGGTAGGGTTGTGTTGAGTGGCAGGGCTGTGGTAGGGTGGCAGAGTTGTGTTGGAGTGGCAGGGCTGTGGTGGGGTGACAGGGCTGTGGTGGGGTGGTAGGGTAGGGTTGTGTTGGGTGGCAGGACTGTGGTGGGGTGACAGGGCTGTGGTGGGGTGGTAGGGTGAGGGTTGTGTTGGAGTGGCAGGACTGTGGTGGGGTGACAGGGCTGTGGTGAGGTGGTCAGGTAGGGTTGTGTTGGTGTGGCAGGACTGTGGTGGGGTGGCAGAGTTGTGTTGGAGTGGCAGGGCTGTGTTAGGGTTGTGTTGGAGTGGCAGGGCTGTGGTGTGGTGGGGTGGTAGGGTTGTGTTGGAGTGGCAGGACTGTGGTGGGGTGGCAGAGTTGTGTTGGAGCTGGCAGGGCTGTGGTAGGGTTGTGTTGGAGTGGCAGGGCTGTGGTGGGGTGGCAGAGTTGTGTTGGAGTGGCAGGGTTGTGTTGGAGTGGCAGGACTGTGGTAGGGTTGTGTTGGGAGTGGCAGGACTGTGGTGGGGTGGCAGGGTTGTGTTGGAGTGGCAGTGCTGTGGTGGGGTGGTAGGGTTGTGTTGGAGTGGCAGGACTGTGCTGGGGTGGCAGAGTTGTGTTGGAGTGGCAGGACTGTGGTAGGGTTGTGTTGGAGTGGCAGGACTGTGCTGGGGTGAAGGTTGTGTTGGGTGGCAGTGCTGTGGTGGGGTGGCAGAGTTGTGTTGGAGTGGCGGGACTGTGGTAGGGTTGTGTTGGAGTGGCAGGGCTGTGGTAGGGTGGCAGAGTTGTGTTGGAGTGGCAGGGCTGTGGTGGGGTGACAGGGCTGTGGTGGGGTGGTAGGGTAGGGTTGTGTTGGAGTGGCAGGACTGTGGTGGGGTGACAGGGCTGTGGTGGGGTGGTAGGGTAGGGTTGTGTTGGAGTGGCAGGACTGTGGTGGGGTGACAGGGCTGTGGTGGGGTGGTCGGGTAGGGTTGTGTTGGTGTGGCAGGACTGTGGTGGGGTGGCAGAGTTGTGTTGGAGTGGCAGGGCTGTGTTAGGGTTGTGTTGGAGTGGCAGGGCTGTGGTGTGGTGGGGTGGTAGGGTTGTGTTGGAGTGGCAGAACTGTGGTGGGGTGGCAGAGTTGTGTTGGAGTGGCAGGGCTGTGGTAGGGTTGTGTTGGGTGGCAGGGCTGTGGTGGGAGTGGCAGAGTTGTGTTGGAGTGGCAGGGTTGTGTTGGAGTGGCAGGACTGTGGTAGGGTTGTGTTGGAGTGGCAGGACTGTGCTGGGGTGGCAGAGTTGTGTTGGAGTGGCAGTGCTGCGGTGGGGTGGTAGGGTTGTGTTGGAGTGGCAGGACTGTGCTGGGGTTTGCAGAGTTGTGGTGGGGTGGCAGGGCTGTGGTGGGGTGGCAGGGCTGTGGTGGGGGTGGCAGGGTTGTGTTGGAGTGGCAGGGCTGTGGCGTGGTGGGGTGGCAGGGTTGTGTTGGAGTGGCAGTGACTGTGGTGGGGTGGCAGAGTTGTGTTGGAGTGGCAGGACTGTGGTAGTGTTGTGTTGGAGTGGCAGGGCTGTGGTGGGGTGGCAGAGTTGTGTTGGTGTGACAGGGCTGTGCTGTGGTGGGGTGGTCGGGTAGGGTTGTGTTGGAGTGGCAGGACTGTGCTGGGGTGGCAAAGTTGTGTTGGAGTGGCAGGGCTGTGGTAGGGTTGTGTTGGAGTGGCAGGGCTGTGGTGTGGTGGGGTGGTAGGGTTGTGTTGGAGTGGCAGGACTGTGGTGGGGTGGCAGAGTTGTGTTGGAGTGGCAGGGCTGTGGTGTGGTGGGGTGGTAGGGTTGTGTGGAGTGGCAAGGACTGTGGTGGGGTGGCAGAGTTGTGTTGGAGTGGCAGGGCTGTGGTGGGGTGACAGGGCTGTGGTGGGGTGGTAGGGTAGGGTTGTGTGGAGTGTGCAG
>NW_027012585.1:0-18922 GCF_036934945.1 Oncorhynchus masou masou
ATGGTTGACAGGCCTCAGAGGGTTTTGTCAGGGACAGACCCTGGGGGATGAGAGGAGGAGGGAGGAGAACAGAGGATGATTCAAGTGCAGACAGAACAGACGATCCCATTAACTAGTCCAGGAGCATTACAAAGGAAATCCCCCAGAACACCAATCTGTTGATCGGAGGAAATAATCAGGGTTCAAATTGTCCAGTAAAAATCACTCTCAACCTTTTGAAAAAAGAACACGGAACGATGTTATCCACTGCTGTGGATATGAACACATTTCATTCAACACATTCGGCTAACGCAATGCATTACATGACAGCAATCCGATATTACGGAGGAACTTTAGAAGGACCAGCAGACTAACAGACCTTGACAGAGCTAAATACAGATTGATCCTGAAGCGGTTGGTTGAGTTTAGGGGCAGCAGCTGGTGTGCGTTATCTAGAGGGAAGGAGGAGGTGGACCTTGGCTTACTAATGGGGCTAAACCTCTCCCTGCTTCCTCTGTCTGTCTGGCGTGTCTGTCTGGCGTGTCTGTCTGGCGTGTCTGTCTGTCTGGCGTGTCTGTCTGTCTGGCAGAGTCTGTCTGGCGTGTCTGTCTGGTGTGTCTGTCTGACGAGTCTGTCTGACGAGTCTGTCTGGCGTGTCTGTCTGGCGTGTCTGGCGTGACTGACGTGACTGTCTGACGAGTCTGTCTGGCGTGTCTGTCTGGCGTGTCTGTCTGGCGTGTCTGTCTGACGTGTCTGTCTGGCGTGACGTGTCTGACGAGTCTGTCTGGCGTGTCTGTCTGGCGTGTCTGTCTGGCGTGTCTGTCTGACGTGTCTGTCTGGCGTGTCTGTCTAGCGTGTCTGTCTGGCGTGTCTGTCTGTGTGTGATAGGAAACACGGCGCGCCCTGATTCAGGATAATTGCTTCCTGATTCAGGATAATTACCTCCTGATTCAGGATAATTACCCCCTGATTAAAGATAATTACCCCCTGATTCAGGATAATTACCCCTGATTCAGGATAATTACCCCTGATTCAGGATAATTACCTCCTGATTCAGGATAATACCCCCTGATTCAGGATAATTACCTCCTGATTCAGGATAATTACCCCTGATTCAAGATAATTGCCCCCTGATTCAGGATAATTACCCCCTGATTCAGGATAATTACCCCCTGATTCAGGATGATTCAGGATAATTACCTCCTGATTCAGGATAATTACCCCTGATTCAGGATAATTACCCCTGATTCAGGATAATTACCCCCTGATTCAAGATAATTACCCCCTGATTCAGGATAATTACCCCTGATTCAGGATAATTACCCCCTGATTCAGGATAATTACCCCCTGATTCAGGATAATTACCCCCTGATTCAGATAATTACCCCCTGATTCAGGATAATTACCCCTGATTCAGGATAATTACCCCCTGATTCAGGATAATTACCCCCTGATTCAGGATAATTACCCCCTGATTCAGGATAATTACCCCCTGATTCAGGATAATTACCCCTGATTCAGGATAATTACCCCCTGATTCAGGATAATTACCTCCTGATTCAGGATAATTACCTCCTGATTCAGGATAATTACCTCCTGATTCAGGATAATTACCTCCTGATTCAGGATAATTACCCCCTGATTCAGGATAATTACCCCCTGATTCAGGATAATTACCTCCTGATTCAGGATAATTACCTCCTGATTCAAGATAATTACCCCCCTGATTCAGGATAATTACCCCTGATTCAGGATAATTACCTCCTGATTCAGGATAATTACCTCCTGATTCAGGATAATTACCTCCTGATTCAGGATAATTACCTCCTGATTCAGGATAATTACCCCCTGATTCAGGATAATTACCTCCTGATTTTGGATAATTACCCCTGATTCAGGATAATTACCCCCCTGATTCAGGATAATTACCTCCTGATTCAGGATAATTACCCCTGATTCAGGATAATTACCCCCTGATTCAGGATAATTACCTCCTGATTCAGGATAATTACCTCCTGATTCAGGATAATTACCTCCTGATTCAGGATAATTACCTCCTGATTCAGGATAATTACCTCCTGATTCAGGATAATTACCTCCTGATTCAGGATAATTACCTCCTGATTCAGGATAATTACCTCCTGATTCAGGATAATTACCCCCTGATTCAGGATAATTACCTCCTGATTCAGGATAATTACCTCCTGATTCAGGATAATTACCCCCTGATTCAGGATAATTACCTCCTGATTCAGGATAATTGCCCCCTGATTCAGGATAATTACCCCTGATTCAGGATAATTACCCCCTGATTCAGGATAATTACCTCCTGATTCAGGATAATTACCTCCTGATTCAGGATAATTACCCCCTGATTCAGGATAATTACCCCCTGATTCAGGATAATTACCCCCTGATTCAGGATAATTACCCCTGATTCAGGATAATTACCCCCTGATTCAGGATAATTACCCCTGATTCAGGATAATTACCTCCTGATTCAAGATAATTACCCCCTAATTCAGGATAATTACCCCCTGATTCAGGATAATTACCCCTGATTCAGGATAATTACCCCCTGATTCAGGATAATTACCCCCTGATTCAGGATAATTACCCCCTGATTCAGGATAATTACCCCCTGATTCAGGATAATTACCCCCTGATTCAGGATAATTACCTCCTGATTCAGGATAATTACCTCCTGATTCAGGATAATTACCTCCTGATTCAGGATAATTACCCCAGGATACTACCCCCATTCAGGATAATTACCCCCTGATTCAGGATAATTACCCCCTGATTCAGGATAATTACCTCCTGATTCAAGATAATTACCCCCTGATTCAGGATAATTACCCCCTGATTCAGGATAATTACCTCCTGATTCAGGATAATTACCTCCTGATTCAGGATAATTACCTCCTGATTCAGGATAATTACCTCCCTGATTCAGGATAATTACCCCCTGATTCAGGATAATTACCTCCTGATTTTGGATAATTACCCCCTGATTCAGGATAATTACCCCCTGATTCAGGATAATTACCCCCTGATTCAGGATAATTACCTCCTGATTCAGGATAATTACCCCCTGATTCAGGATAATTACCCCTGATTCAGGATAATTACCTCCTGATTCAGGATAATTACCTCCTGATTCAGGATAATTACCTCCTGATTCAGGATAATTACCTCCTGATTCAGGATAATTACCTCCTGATTCAGGATAATTACCTCCTGATTCAGGATAATTACCTCCTGATTCAGGATAATTACCTCCTGATTCAGGATAATTACCCCCTGATTCAGGATAATTACCTCCTGATTCAGGATAATTACCTCCTGATTCAGGATAATTACCCCCTGATTCAGGATAATTACCTCCTGATTCAGGATAATTACCCCCTGATTCAGGATAATTACCCCTGATTCAGGATAATTACCCCTGATTCAGGATAATTACCTCCTGATTCATGATAATTACCCCCTGATTCAGGATAATTACCCCCTGATTCAGGATAATTACCCCCTGATTCAGGATAATTACCCTGATTCAGGATAATTACCCCCTGATTCAGGATAATTACCCCCTGATTCAGGATAATTACCCCCTGATTCAGGATAATTACCTCCTGATTCAAGATAATTACCCCCTGATTCAGGATAATTACCCCCTGATTCAGGATAATTACCCCCTGATTCAGGATAATTACCCCCTGATTCAGGATAATTACCCCCTGATTCAGGATAATTACCCCCTGATTCAGGATAATTACCCCCTGATTCAGGATAATTACCTCCTGATTCAAGATAATTACCCCCTGATTCAGGATAATTACCCCTGATTCAGGATAATTACCCCCTGATTCAGGATAATTACCTCCTGATTCAGGATAATTACCCCCTGATTCAGGATAATTACCTCCTGATTCAGGATAATTACCCCCTGATTCAGGATAATTACCCCTGATTCAGGATAATTACCTCCTGATTCAGGATAATTACCCCCTGATTCAGGATAATTACCCCTGATTCAAGATAATTACCCCCTGATTCAGGATAATTACCCCCTGATTCAGGATAATTACCTCCTGATTCAGGATAATTACCTCCTGATTCAGGATAATTACCCCCTGATTCAGGATAATTACCCCCTGATTCAGGATAATTACCCCCTGATTCAGGATAATTACCCCTGATTCAGGATAATTACCCCCTGATTCAGGATAATTACCCCTGATTCAGGATAATTACCCCCTGATTCAGGATAATTACCTCCTGATTCAGGATAATTACCCCCTGATTCAGGATAATTACCTCCTGATTCAGGATAATTACCTCCTAATTCAGGATAATTACCCCTGATTCAGGATAATTACCCCCTGATTCAGGATAATTACCCCTGATTCAGGATAATTACCTCCTGATTCAGGATAATTACCCCCTGATTCAGGATAATTACCCCCTGATTCAGGATAATTACCTCCTGATTCAGGATAATTACCCCCTGATTCAGGATAATTACCCCTGATTCAGGATAATTACCCCCTGATTCAGGATAATTACCCCCTGATTCAAGATAATTACCCCTAGATTTTGGATAATTACCTCCTGATTCAGGATAATTACAGTCCTCTCAGTGTGTCAGACTCAGGGGAGGTGACCCAGTCCTCTCAGTGTGTCAGACTCAGGGGAGGTGACCCAGTCCTCTCAGTGTGTCAGACTCAGGGGAGGTGACCCAGTCCTCTCAGTGTGTCAGACTCAGGGGAGATGACCCAGTCCTCTCTGTGTGTCAGACTCAGGGGAGGTGACCCAGTCCTCTCAGTGTGTCAGACTCAGGGGAGGTGACCCAGTCCTCTCAGTGTGTCAGACTCAGGGAGATGACCCAGTCCTCTCTGTGTGTCAGACTCAGGGGAGGTGACCCAGTCCTCTCAGTGTGTCAGACTCAGGGGAGGTGACCCAGTCCTCTCAGTGTGTCAGACTCAGGGGAGGTGACCCAGTCCTCTCAGTGTGTCAGACTCAGGGGAGGTGACCCAGTCCTCTCAGTGTGTCAGACTCAGGGGAGATGACCCAGTCCTCTCAGTGTGTCAGACTCAGGGGAGGTGACCCAGTCCTCTCAGTGTGTCAGACTCAGGGGAGATGACCCAGTCCTCTCTGTGTGTCAGACTCAGGGGAGGTGACCCAGTCCTCTCAGTGTGTCAGACTCAGGGGAGGTGACCCAGTCCTCTCTGTGTGTCAGACTCAGGGGAGGTGACCCAGTCCTCTCTGTGTGTCAGACTCAGGGGAGGTGACCCAGTCCTCTCAGTGTGTCAGACTCAGGGGAGGTGACCCAGTCCTCTCAGTGTGTCAGACTCAGGGAGGTGACCCAGTCCTCTCAGTGTGTCAGACTCAGGGGAGGTGACCCAGTCCTCTCAGTGTGTCAGACTCAGGGGAGATGACCCAGTCCTCTCTGTGTGTCAGACTCAGGGGAGGTGACCCAGTCCTCTCAGTGTGTCAGACTCAGGGAGATGACCCAGTCCTCTCAGTGTGTCAGACTCAGGGGAGGTGACCCAGTCCTCTCAGTGTGTCAGACTCAGGGGAGATGACCCAGTCCTCTCTGTGTGTCAGACTCAGGGGAGGTGACCCAGTCCTCTCAGTGTGTCAGACTCAGGGGAGGTGACCCAGTCCTCTCTGTGTGTCAGACTCAGGGGAGGTGACCCAGTCCTCTCTGTGTGTCAGACTCAGGGGAGGTGACCCAGTCCTCTCAGTGTGTCAGACTCAGGGAGGTGACCCAGTCCTCTCAGTGTCAGACTCAGGGGAGGTGACCCAGTCCTCTCAGTGTGTCAGACTCAGGGGAGGTGACCCAGTCCTCTCAGTGTGTCAGACTCAGGGGAGATGACCCAGTCCTCTCTGTGTGTCAGACTCAGGGGAGGTGACCCAGTCCTCTCAGTGTGTCAGACTCAGGGGAGGTGACCCAGTCCTCTCAGTGTGTCAGACTCAGGGGAGGTGAACCAGTCCTCTCAGTGTGTCAGACTCAGGGGAGGTGACCCAGTCCTCTCAGTGTGGCAGACTCAGGGGAGGTGACCCAGTCCTCTCAGTGTGTCAGACTCAGGGGAGGTGACCCAGCTGTACCGGGTAGCCTGATCTGACATCACAGAGCAGATGCGTCACCCTATTCCCTATAGGCCCCCGTCGAAAGTAGTGCACCCTATTCCCTATAGGCCCCCGTCGAAAGTAGTGCACCCTATTTCCTATAGGCCCCCGTCGAAAGTAGTGCACCCTATTCCCTATAGGCTCCCGTCGAAAGTAGTGTCCAAATATATGAATAATATGCATATCTTATATTCTTGGCATGAGTAGCAGGACGTTGAAATTGGGCACGCTATTTATCCAAAAGTGAAGATTCTGCCCCCTAGCCCCAAGAGGTTTTAACAGGTGTTATTGGTCCATAATTAACAGATGTTATTGGTCCATATTTAACAGATGTTATTGGTCCATATTTAACAGATGTTATTGGTCCATATTGAACAGATGTTATTGGTCCATTTTGAACAGATGTTATTGGTCCATATTTAACAGATGTTATTGGTCCATATTTAACAGATGTTATTGGTCCATATTTAGCAGATGTTATTGGTCCATATTTAACAGATGTTATTGGTCCATATTTAGCAGATGTTATTGGTCCATATTTAACAGATGTTATTGGTCCATACACATATTTAATAGATGTTATTGGTCCATATTTAACAGATGTTACTGGTCACATATTTAACAGATGCTATTGGTCCATATTTAAGATGTTATTGGTCACATATTGAACAGATGTTATTGGTCCATATTGAACAGATGTTATTGGTCCATATTGAACAAATGTTATTGGTCCATATTTGACAGATGTTATTGGTCCATATTTAACAGGTGTTATTGGTCCATACACATATTTAACAGATGTTATTGGTCCATATTTAACAATGTTATTGGTCAATACACATATTTAAAACTTCTTTGAGATAGGAGGCAGAATTTTCACGTCCGGATGAAAAGTGTGCCCAAAGTAAACTGCCTGCTACTCAGGCCCATAATTGGACAAAAAACATTCTGAGGTTTCCAAAACTGTTAAAATGATGTCTGTGAGAATAACAGAACTCATATGGCAGGTGAAAACCTGAGAAAAATCCACTCAGGAAGTGGGAAATCTGAGGTTCTTAGTTTTTCAAGAGATTGTCTATCCAATATCCAGTGTAAATGGGGTCAGATTGCACTTCCTATGGCTTCCAGTAGATGTCAACAGTCTTTAGAAAGTTGATTAAGGCTTCTATTGAGAATTGAGAGTGAATAGGAGCTGTTTCAACAAGTGGACAGCCTGAAAGCCATTAGTTGTATCTCGGACGTGGCCGTGAGTGAGATGGTTGTTCTCTTTCCTTTCTAATGACAACGGAATTGTCTGGTTGGAATATTATTGAAGATTTATGATAAACATATCCTAAAGATCGATTATATACATCGTTTGACATGTTTCTACGAGCTTTAATGGAACTTTTTTTACTTTTCGTCTGGACTTAGTGCCCGCGCTTTCTTCATTTGGATTAGTGAACTAAACGCGCAAACAAAAATGAGGTATTTGGACATAAATGATGGACTTTATCGAACAAAACAAACATTTATTGTGGAACTGGGATTACTGGGAGTGCATTCCAATGAAGATCATCAAAGGAAAGTTAATATATATAACGCTATTTCTGACATTGGTTCACTCCACAACTTGGTGGGTAAGGCTTTCGCCGTAAAGCTTTTTTGAAATCTGACACAGCGATTGCATGAAGGAGAAGTTTATCTTTAATCCTATGTGTAACACTTGTATCTTTCATCAAAGTTTATGATGAGTATTTCTGTAAATTGATGTGGCTCTCTGCAAAATCACCAGATGTTTTTGGAACTACTGAACATAACGCGTCAATATATACTGAGATGTTTTGATATAAATATGAACTTTATCGAACAAAACATACATGCATTGTGTAACATGAAGTCCTATGAGTGTCATCTGATGAAGATCATCAAAGGTTAGTGATTAATTTTATCTCTCTTTGGCTGGAAAAATGGCTGTGTTTTTCTGTGACTTGGCTCTGACCTAACATAATCGTTTGTGGATCTCAGCCCAAAGAGGTTTAACAGATGTTAATGGTCCATACACATATTTAACAGATGTTATTGGTCCATACACATATTTAACAGATGTTATTGCGGGTGTAAAGAAATGGTGGTGTTCCGAGCTCCAACAGTACAGTAATATCTAACAATTCACAACACCCATAATATACACAAATCTAAAAGTAAAAGAACGGATGAAGAAATATGTAAATATATTATTATTATTATTATTATATATTATTATTATATTATTATATTATTATTAAATGTCATCGCCAAAGTCAAGGATCAGTAGTCAGTTTAATGAGGGTATGTTTGGCAACATGAGTGAAGGAGGCTTTGTTGCGAACGAGGAAGACGTTTCAAGATTTAACTTTGGATTGGAGATGTTTTATGTGAGTCTGGAAGGAGAGTTTACAGTCTAGCCAGAAACCTAGGTATTTTTAGTTGTCCACATATTCTATGTCAGAACCGTCCAGAGTAGTGATACTAGTTAGGCGGGCAGGTGCGGGCAGCGATCGGTTGAAGAACATGCATTTAGTTTTACTTGCATTTAATAGCAGTTGGAGGCCACGGAAGGAGTATTGTATGGAGTGGAAGCTCGTCTGGAGGTTTGTTAACACAGTGTCCAAATAAGGGCCAGAAGTATACAGAATGGTGTCGTCTGCGTAGAGGTGGATCAAAGAATCACCCGCAATAAGAGCAACATCATTGATGTATACAGAGAAAAGAGTCGACCCGAGAATTGAACCCTGTGGCACCCCTTAGAGACTGTCAGAGGCCCCAATCAACAGGCCCTCCGATTTGACACACTGAACTCTGTCTGAGAAGTAGTTGATGAACCAGGAGGCAGTCAGTAGAGAAACTACTCTTGAGTCTGCAGATAAGAATATGGTCATTGACAGAGTCGAAAGCCTTGGCCAGGTCAATGAAGACGGCTGCACAGTACTGCCTTTTATCGATGGCGGTTATGACATCTTTTAGGACCTTGAGCGTGGCTGAGGTGCACCCGTGACCAGCTCGAAAACCAGATTGCATACGGAGAAGGTACGGTGGGATTCTAAATGGTTGGTGATCTTTTTGTTCACTTGGCTTTCAAAGACCTGCTTAGGAGCTAGACATAGAACTACCATGTTTGCCGGGCCCATCTTCCTCAACTTGGATTCTAGTAGACTGTATAAAGAGATCTTTAGGATTACCTCTATTGTGGGTAATGTTACAAAATAAAGATCTACGGTCCAACCTCTTTCAGCAACTAGGTCCAATCTAGCCAGTTTAGAAGCGTCTATGAGAACATCTCTCCGTTATCCTTCATCAGCCTGGGGCCCTCCTGACTGCCACCCAGGGAATCGTATCCTTTAATCTCCTCCTGACTGCCACCCAGGGAATCATATCCTTTAATCTCCTCCTGACTGCCAACCAGGGAATCATATCCTTTAATCTCCTCCTGACTGCCACCCAGGGAATCGTATCCTTTAATCTCCTCCTGACTGCCAACCAGGGAATCATATCCTTTAATCTCCTCCTGACTGCCAACCAGGGAATCGTATCCTTTAATCTCCTCCTGACTGCCAACCAGGGAATCATATCCTTTAATCTCCTCCTGACTGCCAACCAGGGAATCGTATCCTTTAATCTCCTCCTGACTGCCACCCAGGGAATCGTATCCTTTAATCTCCTCCTGACTGCCACCCAGGGAATCGTATCCTGTAATCTCCTCCTGACTGCCACCCAGGGAATCGTATCCTTTAATCTCCTCCTGACTGCCAACCAGGGAATCATATCCTTTAATCTCCTCCTGACTGCCACCCAGGGAATCGTATCCTTTAATCTCCTCCTGACTGCCAACCAGGGAATCATATCCTTTAATCTCCTCCTGACTGCCAACCAGGGAATCGTATCCTTTAATCTCCTCCTGACTGCCAACCAGGGAATCGTATCCTTTAATCTCCTCCTGACTGCCACCCAGGGAATCGTATCCTTTAATCTCCTCCTGACTGCCAACCAGGGAATCGTATCCTTTAATCTCATCCTGACTGCCAACCAGGGAATCATATCCTGTAATCTCCTCCTGACTGCCAACCAGGGAATCATATCCTATAATCTCCTCCTGACTGCCAACCAGGGAATCGTATCCTTTAATCTCCTCCTGACTGCCAACCAGGGAATCATATCCTGTAATCTCCTCCTGACTGCTAACCAGGGAATCATATCCTGTAATCTCCTCCTGACTGCCAACCAGGGAATCATATCCTATAATCTCATCCTGACTGCCAACCAGGGAATCATATCCTATAATCTCCTCCTGACTGCCAACCAGGGAATCATATCCTGTAATCTCCTCCTGACTGCCAACCAGGGAATCATATCCTATAATCTCCTCCTGACTGCCAACCAGGGAATCGTATCCTTTAATCTCCTCCTGACTGCCAACCAGGGAATCGTATCCTTTAATCTCATCCTGACTGCCAACCAGGGAATCGTATCCTGTAATCTCCTCCTGACTGCCACTCAGGGAATCGTATCCTTTAATCTCCTCCTGACTGCCACCCAGGGAATCGTATCCTTTAATCTCCTCCTGACTGCCACCCAGGGAATCGTATCCTTTAATCTCCTCCTGACTGCCACCCAGGGAATCGTATCCTTTAATCTCCTCCTGACTGCCAACCAGGGAATCGTATCCTTTAATCTCCTCCTGACTGCCACCCAGGGAATCGTATCCTTTAATCTCCTCCTGACTGCCACCCAGGGAATCGTATCCTTTAATCTCCTCCTGACTGCCAACCAGGGAATCGTATCCTTTAATCTCCTCCTGACTGCCACCCAGGGAATCGTATCCTTTAATCTCCTCCTGACTGCCACCCAGGGAATCGTATCCTTTAATCTCCTCCTGACTGCCAACCAGGGAATCGTATCCTTTAATCTCCTCCTGACTGCCAACCAGGGAATCGTATCCTTTAATCTCCTCCTGACTGCCACCCAGGGAATCGTATCCTTTAATCTCCTCCTGACTGCCAACCAGGGAATCAAATCCTATAATCTCTTCCTGAGACACACTATTAATTAATAAGAACTTGATGCTAACGGGGCCCTCCTCCACTTCCTCTCCTCCTTCCTCTCATTCTGCTTCCTCCCTCGTAGGAAATCCATGTGTCTTTCCTGCTAGCAAAAACTAAACTCCTTTTATACCCGTCTCTGTCTCTGCTACTAAACTCCTTTTATACCCGTCTCTGTCTCTGCTACTAAACTCCTTTTATACCCGTCTCAGTCTCTGCTACTAAACTCCTTTTATACACGTCTCTGTCTCTGCTACTAAACTCCTTTTATACCCGTCTCAGTCTCTGCTACTAACTCCTTTTATACCCGTCTCAGTCTCTGCTACTAAACTCCTTTTATACCCGTCTCTGTCTCTGCTACTAAACTCCTTTTATACCCGTCTCTGTCTCTGCTACTAAACTCCTTTTATACCCGTCTCTGTCTCTGCTACTAACTCCTTTTATACCCGTCTCTGTCTCTGCTACTAAACTCCTTTTATACCCGTCTCTGTCTCTGCTACTAACTCCTTTTATACCCGTCTCTGTCTCTGCTACTAAACTCCTTTTATACCCGTCTCTGTCTCTGCTACTAAACTCCTTTTATACCCGTCTCAGTCTCTGCTACTAAACTCCTTTTATACCCGTCTCAGTCTCTGCTACTAAACTCCTTTTATACCCGTCTCTGTCTCTGCTACTAAACTCCTTTTATACCCGTCTCTGTCTCTGCTACTAAACTCCTTTTATACCCATCTCTGTCTCTGCTACTAAACTCCTTTTATACCCGTCTCTGTCTCTGCTACTAAACTCCTTTTATACCCGTCTCAGTCTCTGCTACTAAACTCCTTTTATACCCGTCTCAGTCTCTGCTACTAAACTCCTTTTATACCCGTCTCTGTCTCTGCTACTAAACTCCTTTTATACCCGTCTCTGTCTCTGCTACTAAACTCCTTTTATACCCGTCTCAGTCTCTGCTACTAAACTCCTTTTATACCCGTCTCTGTCTCTGCTACTAAACTCCTTTTATACCCGTCTCTGTCTCTGCTACTAAACTCCTTTTATACCCGTCTCTGTCTCTGCTACTAAACTCCTTTTATACCCGTCTCAGTCTCTGCTACTAAACTCCTTTTATACCCGTCTCTGTCTCTGCTACTAAACTCCTTTTATACCCGTCTCAGTCTCTGCTACTAAACTCCTTTTATACCCGTCTCTGTCTCTGCTACTAAACTCCTTTTATACCCGTCTCTGTCTCTGCTACTAAACTCCTTTTATACCCATCTCTGTCTCTGCTACTAAACTCCTTTTATACCCGTCTCTGTCTCTGCTACTAAACTCCTTTTATACCCGTCTCTGTCTCTGCTACTAAACTCCTTTTATACCCGTCTCTGTCTCTGCTACTAAACTCCTTTTATACCCGTCTCAGTCTCTGCTACTAAACTCCTTTTATACCCGTCTCTGTCTCTGCTACTAAACTCCTTTTATACCCGTCTCTGTCTCTGCTACTAAACTCCTTTTATACCCGTCTCAGTCTCTGCTACTAAACTCCTTTTATACCCGTCTCAGTCTCTGCTACTAAACTCCTTTTATACCCGTCTCTGTCTCTGCTACTAAACTCCTTTTATACCCGTCTCAGTCTCTGCTACTAAACTCCTTTTATACCCGTCTCTGTCTCTGCTACTAAACTCCTTTTATAAACCCGTCTCAGTCTCTGCTACTAAACTCCTTTTATACCCGTCTCTGTCTCTGCTACTAAACTCCTTTTATACCCGTCTCTGTCTTTGCTACTAAACTCCTTTTATACCCGTCTCTGTCTCTGCTACTAAACTCCTTTTATACCCGTCTCTGTCTCTGCTACTAAACTCCTTTTATACCCGTCTCTGTCTCTGCTACTAAACTCCTTTTATACCCGTCTCTGTCTCTGCTACTAAACTCCTTTTATACCCGTCTCTGTCTCTGCTACTAAACTCCTTTTATACCCGTCTCTGTCTCTGCTACTAAACTCCTTTTATCTCTGCTACTAAACTCCTTTTATACCCGTCTCTGTCTCTGCTACTAAACTCCTTTTATACCCGTCTCTGTCTCTGCTACTAAACTCCTTTTATACCCGTCTCTGTCTCTGCTACTAAACTCCTTTTATACCCGTCTCTGTCTCTGCTACTAAACTCCTTTTATACCCGTCTCTGTCTCTGCTACTAAACTCCTTTTATACCCGTCTCTGTCTCTGCTACTAAACTCCTTTTATACCCGTCTCAGTCTCTGCTACTAAACTCCTTTTATACCCGTCTCTGTCTCTGCTACTAAACTCCTTTTATACCCGTCTCTGTCTCTGCTACTAAACTCCTTTTATACCCGTCTCAGTCTCTGCTACTAAACTCCTTTTATACCCGTCTCAGTCTCTGCTACTAAACTCCTTTTATACCCGTCTCTGTCTCTGCTACTAAACTCCTTTATACCCGTCTCAGTCTCTGCTACTAAACTCCTTTTATACCCGTCTCTGTCTCTGCTACTAAACTCCTTTTATACCCGTCTCAGTCTCTGCTACTAAACTCCTTTTATACCCGTCTCTGTCTCTGCTACTAAACTCCTTTTTATACCCGTCTCTGTCTCTGCTACTAAACTCCTTTTATACCCGTCTCAGTCTCTGCTACTAAACTCCTTTATACCCGTCTCTGTCTCTGCTACTAAACTCCTTTTATACCCGTCTCTGTCTCTGCTACTAAACTCCTTTTATACCCGTCTCTGTCTCTGCTACTAAACTCCTTTTATACCCGTCTCTGTCTCTGCTACTAAACTCCTTTTATACCCGTCTCTGTCTCTGCTACTAAACTCCTTTTATACCCGTCTCTGTCTCTGCTACTAAACTCCTTTTATACCCGTCTCTGTCTCTGCTACTAAACTCCTTTTATACCCGTCTCAGTCTCTGCTACTAAACTCCTTTTATACCCGTCTCAGTCTCTGCTACTAAACTCCTTTTATACCCGTCTCTGTCTCTGCTACTAAACTCCTTTTATACCCGTCTCTGTCTCTGCTACTAAACTCCTTTTATACCCGTCTCAGTCTCTGCTACTAAACTCCTTTTATACCCGTCTCTGTCTCTGCTACTAAACTCCTTTTATACCCGTCTCAGTCTCTGCTACTAAACTCCTTTTATACCCGTCTCTGTCTCTGCTACTAAACTCCTTTTATACCCGTCTCTGTCTCTGCTACTAAACTCCTTTTATACCCGTCTCTGTCTCTGCTACTAAACTCCTTTTATACCCGTCTCTGTCTCTGCTACTAAACTCCTTTTATACCCGTCTCTGTCTCTGCTACTAAACTCCTTTTATACCGTCTCTGTCTCTGCTACTAAACTCCTTTATACCCGTCTCTGTCTCTGCTACTAAACTCCTTTTATACCCGTCTCTGTCTCTGCTACTAAACTCCATTTATACCCGTCTCAGTCTCTGCTACTAAACTCCTTTTATACCCGTCTCTGTCTCTGCTACTAAACTCCTTTTATACCCGTCTCTGTCTCTGCTACTAAACTCCTTTTATACCCGTCTCTGTCTCTGCTACTAAACTCCTTTTATACCTGTCTCTGTCTCTGCTACTAAACTCTTTATACCCGTCTCAGTCTCTGCTACTAAACTCCTTTTATACCCGTCTCAGTCTCTGCTACTAAACTCCTTTTATACCCGTCTCTGTCTCTGCTACTAAACTCCTTTTATACCCGTCTCTGTCTCTGCTACTAAACTCCTTTTATACCCGTCTCAGTCTCTGCTACTAAACTCCTTTTATACCCGTCTCAGTCTCTGCTACTAAACTCCTTTTATACCCGTCTCAGTCTCTGCTACTAAACTCCTTTTATACCCGTCTCAGTCTCTGCTACTAAACTCCCTTTATACCCGTCTCAGTCTCTGCTACTAAACTCCTTTTATACCCGTCTCTGTCTCTGCTACTAAACTCATTTTAGAACCCTATCTGTTACTAAACTCTTTTTAAACTCCTTTTACTCCTTTTCCTAAACTCCATCAAAACACAGAACGTATGGCTTCCCATCACAACACAGAACGTATGGCTTCCCATCACAACACAGAACGTATGGCTTCCCATCACAACACAGAACGTATGGCTTCCCATCACAACACAGAACGTATGGCTTCCCATCACAACACAGAACGTATGGCTTCCCATCATAACACAGAACGTACGGCTTCCCATCACAACATAGAACGTATGGCTTCCCATCACAACACAGAACATATGGCTTCCCATCACAACACAGAACGTACGGCTTCCCATCACAACACAGAACGTCGGCTTCCCATCACAACACAGAACGTCGGCTTCCCATCACAACACAGAACTCGGCTTCCCATCACAACACAGAACGTCGTCTTCCCATCACAACACAGAACGTACTTTCCCATCACAACACAGAACGTCGGCTTCCCATCACAACACAGAACGTACGGCTTCCCATCACAACACAGAACGTATCTGCTTCCCATCACAACACAGAACATATGGCTTCCCATCACAACACAGAACATATGGCTTCCCATCACAACACAGAACATATGGCTTCCCATTACAACACAGAACATATGGCTTCCCATCACAACACAGAACATATGGCTTCCCATCACAACACAGAACGTATGGCTTCCCATCACAACACAGAACGTATGGCTTCCCATCACAACACAGAACGCATGGCTTCCCATCACAACACAGAACGTATGGCTTCCCATCACAACACAGAACGTATGGCTTCCCATCACAACACAGAACGTATGGCTTCCCATCACAACACAGAACATATGGCTTCCATCACAACACAGAACGCATGGAACATCATTTTACGTGCAAAACAGACAGACGTAGCATCCCAAATTGCCCCCTATTCCCTACATAGTGCAATGCTTTTGACCAGAACCCTATAGAACCCTATTCCCTATATTGTCCACTATTTTTGACCAGAATCCTATTGGCCCTATATAGGGAAAAGGCAGTGACTAGGATTTATGTTGCAAAATTCCCTGCATACTATGCGAGGGCTTACAAATTTGAACAATCACCGCAGTATTTCCGCATAAAAGTCAAATCCCTTTAATGTTACGGAATAAAACTGCCTCCTCAACCACCGCACAACAAGAGGACTCGCCATTTCACCCTACACAGGGGTAGTGATCCCATCGCCACAACAATCACAGGGCAGATATCATTGAATTATAGCAAACATAATCCTGTTGAAAACCTGTTTCAGATCCAGAGGGCTGATTGGATCGGATTCCCTTAGGATGTTGTCAAAAACCCATATCTTAATCTCCCCAACAATGTGATCTATAATCTACGGTAATCTCATCCTATTAACTCTGATCTGATAGCATCAGGACATGATTGGGAGGATTAAGGAAGAAAGCAGAGAAAAACACAAAAGTATTTTGTATTTGTATTTATGTATATGATTATGATGTTGGAGATCAAAATCAGGATTTTCACCAAGTTAACACGGCCTAACCAATAGGAACCAGGAAACACGGCCTAACCAATAGGAACCAGGAAACACGGCCTAACCAATAGGAACCAGGAAACACGGCCTAACCAATAGGAACCAGGAAACACGGCCTAACCAATAGGAAACACGAACCAATAGGAACCAGGAAACACGGCCTAACCAATAGGAACCAGGAAACACGGCCTAACCAATAGGAACCAGGAAACACGGCCTAACCAATAGGAACCAGGAAACACGGCCTAACCAATAGGAACCAGGAAACACGGCCTAACCAATAGGAAACACGGCCTAACCAATAGGAACCAGGAAACACGGCCTAACCAATAGGAATCAGGAAACACGGCCTAACCAATAGGAACCAGGAAACACGGCCTAACCAATAGGAACCAGGAAACACGGCCTAACCAATAGGAACCAGGAAACGGCCACAACCAATAGGAACCAGGAAACACGGCCTAACCAATAGGAACCAGGAAACACGGCCTAGCCAATAGGAACCAGGAAACACGGCCTAACCAATAGGGACCAGGAAACACGGCCTAACCAATAGGAACCAGGAACACGGCCTAACCAATAGGAACCAGGAAACACGGCCTAACCAATAGGAACCAGGAAACTACGGCCTAACCAATAGGAACCAGGAAACACGGCCTAACCAATAGGAACCAGGAAACACGGCCTAACCAATAGGAACCAGGAAACACGGCCTAACCAATAGGGACCAGGAAACACGGCCTAACCAATAGGAACCAGGAAACACGGCCTAACCAATAGGAACCAGGAAACATGGCCTAACCAATAGGAATCAGGAAACACGGCCTAACCAATAGGAACCAGGAAACATGGCCTAACCAATAGGAACCAGGAAACACGGCCTAACCAATAGGAACCAGGAAACATGGCCTAACCAATAGGAATCAGGAAACACGGCCTAACCAATAGGAACAGGGAAACACGGCCTAACCAATAGGAACCAGAAAACACGACCTAACGAACAGGATCCAGGAAACACGGCCTAACCAATAGGAACCAGGAAACACGGCCTAACCAATAGGAACCAGGAAACATGAGTGGACCATGACAGACAGAGATACAGTGGACCATAACAGACATACAGTGGACCATGACAGACATACAGTGTACCATGACAGATATACATTGAACTATGACAGATATATAGTGAACCATGACAGATATACAGTGAACCATGACAGATATACAGTGAACCATGACAGATATACAGTGAACCATGACAAATATATAGTGAACCATGACAGATATACAGTGAACCATGACAGATATACAGTGAACCATGACATATATACAGTGGACTATGACAGATATACAGTGGACCATGACAGACAGATATACAGTGAACCAGACAGATATACAGTGAACCATGACAGATATATAGTGAACCATGACAGAGATACCAGTGAACCATGACAGACAGATATACAGTGAACCATGACAGATATACAGTGGACCATGACAGACAGATATACAGTGAACCATGACAGATATACAGTGGACCATGATAGACATATATACAGTGAACCATGACATGATATATAGTGACCCACAGATATATAAACATGACAGATGGACCGTGACAGATATACAGTAAACGTGACGAATATACAGTGAAGACATGACCCGGATAGCCACGGTGAACCGCTGACAGACATACAGTGGACCATGACAGATATACAGTGGACCATGACAGACATATACAGTGAGCCATGACAGATATACAGTGGACCGCTGACAGATATACAGTAAACCACGACAGACAGATATACAGTGGACCATGACAGACAGATATACAGTGAACCATGACAGATATACAGTGGCCCATGACAGATATACAGTGGACCATGACAGATATACAGTAAACCACGACAGACAGATATACAGTGGACCATGACAGATAAGGAAGGCCACTAGCCCTGTCTGTTTAGTGTGACAGTGGCTGGGTCCCCAACGGGGCCCTGGTCAAAGTAAGGCACTACGTAGGATGGGATACCATTTGGGACGGAGGTTGACAAAGTGTGACAAAGCGTGTGATCGTAGAGACGGACGGATGTTGACATATGGAGACTCCCTGAGAGAGAAACAGATTATTGTCCCCGCTGGGGAAGCGGCTGACATTTACACAGGACTTTCTTCTGCATTGCATCAGTGATCCCCATTAAATCACGTTCAGCCTGCATCGTCTTTGATGATCGTTCTACAGCTACAAGAGCTATGCTATTATACAGTCTTCTGTAATCTG
>NW_027012586.1:0-2500 GCF_036934945.1 Oncorhynchus masou masou
GGCCTGGGTCTGGGTCTGGTTCTGGGTCTGGAACTGGGTCTGGGTCTGGGTCTTGTCTGGGTCTGGTCTGGATCCGTGTCTGGTCTGGGGCTGGATCTGGTCTGGGGCTCTGATCTGGTCTGGGGCTGGATCTGGTCTGGGGCTCTGATCTGGTCTGGGTCTGGGTCTGGGTCTGGGTCTGGGTCTGGAACTGGGTCTGGGTCTGGGTCTTGTCTGGGTCTGGTCTGGATCCGTGTCTGGTCTGGGGCTGGATCTGGTCTGGGGCTCTGATCTGGTCGAGGTCTGGTCTGAGTCTGGGTCTCGGTCTTCATTGTAGAGGTGTTTTGAGGATGGAATTACGTTTCTTGAAATGGCAGCTGCCTGAAATCTACAGCATGTACTCAGTTTGTTTTTTAGGCAACTGCTACTATTGCAATGGAAAGAGAGATCATCAACTGCTAATTTTGCAACAGAAAGAGAGATCATCAACTGCTACTATTTGCAACGGGGATAGAGATCATCAATTGCTACTATTGCAACAGAAAGAGAGATCATCAACTGCTACTATTGCAACGAAAAGAGAGATCATCAACTGCTACTATTGCAATGGGAAGAGAGATCATCAATTGCTACTATTGCAACGGAAAGAGAGATCATCAACTGCTACTATTGCAACTGGAAGAGAGATCATCAATTGCTTCTATTGCTATGGAAAGAGAGATCATCAACTGGCACTATTGCAATGGAAAGAGAGATCATCAACTGCTAATTTTGCAATGGAAAGAGAGATCATCAACTGCTACTATTGCAACGGAAAGAGAGATCATCAACTGCTACTATTGCAATGGAAAGATAGATCATCAACTATTGCAACGGAAAGAGAGATCATCAACTATTGCAACGGAAAGAGAGATCATCAACTGCTACTATTGCAACGGGAAGAGAGATCATCAACTGCTACTATTGTAATACATGGAAAGAGAGATCAACAACTGCTAATTTTGCAATGGAAAGAGAGATCATCAACTGCTACTATTGCAACGGAAAGAGAGATCATCAACTGCTACTATTGCAATGGAAAGATAGATCATCAACTATTGCAACGGAAAGAGAGATCATCAACTATTGCAACGGAAAGAGAGATCATCAACTGCTACTATTGCAACGGGAAGAGAGATCATCAACTGCTACTATTGTAATACATGGAAAGAGAGATCAACAACTGCTAATTTTGCAACGGAAAGAGAGATCATCAACTGCTACTATTGCAACGGAAAGAGAGATCATCAACTGCTACTATTGCAACGGGAAGAGAGATCATCAATTGCTACTATTGCAACGGAAAGAGAGATCATCAACTGCTACTATTGCAACGGAAAGAGAGATCATCAACTGCTACTATTGCAACTGGAAGAGAGATCATCAACTGCTACTATTGCAACTGGGAGAGAGATCATCAATTGCTTCTATTGCTATGGAAAGAGAGATCATCAACTGGCACTATTGCAATGGAAAGAGAGATCATCAACTGCTAATTTTGCAATGGAAAGAGAGATCATCATCTGCTACTATTGCAACGGAAAGAGAGATCATCAACTGCTACTATTGCAATGGAAAGATAGATCATCAACTATTGCAACGGAAAGAGAGATCATCAACTATTGCAACGGAAAGAGAGATCATCAACTGCTACTATTGCAACGGGAAGAGAGATCATCAACTGCTACTATTGTAATACATGGAAAGAGAGATCAACAACTGCTAATTTTGCAATGGAAAGATAGATCATCAACTATTGCAACGGAAAGAGAGATCATCAACTATTGCAACGGAAAGAGAGATCATCAACTGCTACTATTGCAATGGGAAGAGAGATCATCAACTGCTACTATTGTAATACATGGAAAGAGAGATCAACAACTGCTAATTTTGCAACGGAAAGAGAGATCATCAACTGCTACTATTGCAACGGAAAGAGAGATCATCAACTGCTACTATTGCAACGGGAAGAGAGATCATCAATTGCTACTATTGCAACGGAAAGAGAGATCATCAACTGCTACTATTGCAACGGAAAGAGAGATCATCAACTGCTACTATTGCAACTGGAAGAGAGATCATCAACTGCTACTATTGCAACTGGAAGAGAGATCATCAACTGCTTCTATTGCTATGGAAAGATAGATCATCAACTGCTAATTTTGCAATGGAAAGAGAGATCATCAACTGCTACTATTGCAACGGAAAGGGAGATCATCAACTGCTACTATTGCAATGGAAAGATAGATCATCAACTATTGCAACGGAAAGAGAGATCATCAACTATTGCAACGGAAAGAGAGATCATCAACTGCTACTATTGCAACGGGAAGAGAGATCATCAACTGCTACTATTGCAACTGGAAGAGAGATCATTAACTGCTACTATTGCAACTGGAAGAGAGATCATCAACTGCTTCTATTGCTATGGAAAGATAGATCATCAACTGGCACTATTGCAATGGAAAGAGAGATCATCAAC
>NW_027012586.1:7500-18916 GCF_036934945.1 Oncorhynchus masou masou
TTGTAACGGTGTGCAAATAGTTAAAGTACAAAAGGGAAAATAAATATAAATATGGGTTGTATTTTCAATGGTGTTCGTTCTTCACCGGTTGCTCTTTTCTTGTGGCAACAGGTCATAAATCACACATCTTGTTGCTGTGATGGAACACTGTGGTATTTCACCTCAATGGAATTTATCAAAATTGGATTTCTTTTTTTTTCTTTCGAATTCTTTGTGGGTCTGTCCAATCAGAACAAGGTTCTGACAGATGGGTGTGTCTTGGTGGTATAGAACAAGAAGGGCCCCCACACTGTTAAAGCTCCCAATTCAACCGTTTATTGACACCGTTTACATCCGATTGATCTTCGGCAGGTCCAAAATACAGTCATACATTTGGCAGGAGGTTAGGAAGTGCAGCTCAGTTTCCACCTCATTTTGTGGGCAGTGAGCACATAGCCTGTCTTCTCTTGAGAGCCAGGTCTGCCTATGGTGGTCTTTCTAAATAGCAAAGGCTATACTCACTGAGTCTGTCCATAGTCAAAGCTTTCCTTAAGTTTCGGTCAGTCACAGTGGTCAGGTATTCTGCCACTGTGTACTCTCTGTTTAGGGTCAAATAGCATTCTTGTTTGCTCTGTTATTTTTGTTAAATCTTTCCAATGTGTCAAGTTATTATATTTTTTGTTTTCTCATGATTTGGTTGGATCTAATTGTGTTGCTGTCCTGGGGCTCTATGGGGTCTGTTTGTGTTTGTGAACAGAGCCCCAGGACCAGCTTGCTTAGGGGACTTTTCTCCAGGTTCATCTCTCTGTAGGTGATGGCTTTGTTATGGAAGGTTTGGGAATCGCTTCCTTTTAGGTGGTTGTAGAATTCAACTGTGTTTTCTGGATTTTGATAATTAGCGGCCTAATTCTGCTCTGCATTATTTGGTGTTTTACATGGTACACATATGATATTTTTAGCATAATTCTGCATGCAGTCTCAATTTGGTGTTTGTCCCATTCTGTGAATTCTTCGTTGGTGACAGGACCCCAGACCTCAAAACTATAAAGGGCAATGGGTTCTATAACTGATTCAAGTATTTTTAGCCAGATCCTAATTTGTTTGTCGAATTTTATGTCTTTTGATGGCGTTGAAGGCCCTTCTTGCCTCTCTTTTCTTCTCTCACATCGATCACAGCTGGAAGTTACCTGTTGCGCTGAAGTTAAGGCAGAGGTGTGTATATCTTTTTTGTCTGCTCTAGGGCAACGGTGTCTAGATGGAATTTGTATATTTGTGGTCCTGGCAACTGGACCTTTTTTGTAACACCATTATTTTGGTCTTACTGGACCTTTCTTGGAACACCAGGTCTGACAGAATCTGTGCAGAAGATCTAGGTGCTGCTGTTGGCCCTCCTTGGTTGGGGACAGAAGCACCAGATCATCAGCAAACAGCAGACATTTGACCTCAGATTTTAGTAGGGTGAGGCCGGGTGCTGCAGACTGTTCTAGTGGCCTCGCCCAACTCGTTGATATATATGTTGAAGAGCCCCACGGCTTTGTGGAAAGAAATGTGTGTGTTTTTTTGCCAATTTGAACCGCACACTTGTTGTTTGTGTAAGCCGATTTTATAATGTCGTCTGTTTTTCCCACAACACCACTTTCCATCAAATTGTATAGCCACATGCCATATTGAGTCAAAACCTTTTTTTGAAATCAACAAAGCATGAGAGACTTTTCCTTTGTTTTTTTGTTTTTTTTTTCTGTTAGGGTGTGCAGAGTGAATACGTGGTCTGTTGTACGGTAATTCGGTGAAATGCCAATTGGACATTTGCTCAGTACATAATGATAATGCAGAGGATTTTCCCAAGGTTGCTGTTGATGCATATCACACGGTAGTTATTGGGGTCAAATTTGTCTTCTCTTTTGCGGATTGGGTTGATAAGTACTTGGTTCCAAATATTGGGGAAGATGCCAGAGCAGAGGATGATAAAGAGTTTAAGTATAGCCAATTGCAATTTGTGGTCTGTATATTTTATAATTTCATTTAGGATACCATCCAAATCACAGGCCTTTTGGGTTGGAAGGTTTGTAATTCTCTCTCTTCCTTTCTCTCTCTCCCTCTCTCTCTCTCTCTCTCACCTTTCTCACTCCTCTCTGTCTCTCTCTATTGGCTCTCTCCAAGCGTATTGATCCATTAAAATGTTTTCCCAACATCCCAAGTCACTCCCTGCTTGTGATATTGTTCCTTTCCTGTTACAGTTCCCCTGGAGAGGTTCTGGATTCACAAGTAAAGGTTTACAAATAGGTGGACAGGTTGGAACAGAGATATAAGTTGGTCCTTTAAAGTATGTGGACATGAGCCATACAGTATGTGGCCAAATTAAAAAACACATTTCATTTGTGTGGTTGATTTCCAATGGATTGGTCTAGATAGATTCTGATAGGCGTTCGTTCAGTTGTGTGAAGTGGTACCCTATCCCCTACGTAGTGCACTGCTTTTACAGTCTAGATATGGGCGCTGGCCAAAAGAAGTGCACTATATGGAACAGCAGGGACTGTCACAAAACACAGGCACATTTTACCTTTATTTAACTAGGCAAGTCAGTTAAAGAACGGTGGGTTAACTGCCTTGTTTAGGGATTCAATCTTGTTTTCGGTTACAAGTCCAACACTTTAACCACCTGCCACCCAGCACATGCAAACATGCACACACACACACACACACAACATACGCACTACACACACACATAACATACGCACCACACACACATAACATACGCACCACACAAACACATAACATACGCACTACACAAACACATAACATACACACTACACACACACACATAACATACGCACCACACACACATAACATACGCACCACACACACATAACATACGCACTACACACACACACATCACATACGCACTACACACACACACATAACATACGCACTACACACACACATAACATATGCACTACACACACACACATAACATACGCACCACACAAACACATAACATATGCACTACACACACACACATAACATACGCACTACACACACACACATAACATACGCCCTACACACACACATAACATACGCACCACACAAACACATAACATACGCACTACACACACACACACATAACATACGCACTACACACACACATAACATACGCCCTACACACACAAACACATAACATACGCACTACACACACACACACATAACATACGCCCTACACACACACACAGAACATACGCCCTACACACACACACATAACATACGCCCTACACACACACACATAACATACGCCCTACACACACACACATAACATACGCCGTACACACACACACATAACATACGCACTACACACACACACATAACATACGCACTACACGCACACACATAACATACGCACTCACACACACACATAACATACACACTACACACACACAATAACATATGCACTACACACACACATAACATACGCACTACACACACACACATAACATACGCACCACACACACACACATAACATACGCCCTACACAAACACATAACATACGCCCTACACACACACATAACATACGCACTACACACACACACATAACATACGCCCTACACAAACACATAACATACACACTACACACACACACATAACATACACACTACACACAAACACATAACATACACACTACACACACACACACACACACCGTTAAATACTGTTTTGAGCCAGACCGTTAAATACTGTGTGGAGCCAGACCGTTAAATACTGTGTGGAGCCAGACCGTTAAATACTGTGTGGAGCCAGACCGTTAAATACTGTGTGGAGCCAGATCGTTAAATACTGTGTGGAGCCAGACCGTTAAATACTGTGTGGAGCCAGATCGTTAAATACTGTGTGGAGCCAGACCGTTAAATACTGTGCGGAGCCAGACCGTTAAATACTGTGTGGAGCCAGACCGTTAAATGGAGCCAGACCGTTAAATACTGTGTGGAGCCAGACCGTTAAATACTGTGTGGAGCCAGACCGTTAAATACTGTGTGGAGCCAGACCGTTAAATACTGTGCGGAGCCAGACCGTTAAATACTGTGTGGAGCCAGACCGTTAAATGGAGCCAGACCGTTAAATACTGTGTGGAGCCAGACCGTTAAATACTGTGTGGAGCCAGACCGTTAAATACTGTGTGGAGCCAGACCGTTAAATACTGTGTGGAGCCAGATCGTTAAATACTGTGTGGAGCCAGACCGTTAAATAATGTGTGGAGCCAGACCGTTAAATAATGTGTGGAGCCAGACCATTAAATACTGTGTGGAGCCAGACCGTTAAATACTGTGTGGAGCCAGACCGTTAAATACTGTGTGGAGCCAGACCGTTAAATACTGTGTGGAGCCAGACCGTTAAATACTGTGTGGAGCCAGACCGTTAAATACTGTGTGGAGCCAGACCGTTAAATACTGTGTGGAGCCAGACCGTTAAATACTGTGTGGAGCCAGATCGTTAAATACTGTGTGGCGCCAGACCGTTAAATACTGTGTGGAGCCAGACCGTTAAATGGAGCCAGATCGTTAAATACTGTGTGGAGCCAGACCGTTAAATACTGTGTGGAGCCAGATCGTGTATCAGCTTCTTGGTAGTCGTTTGTCAGTGGGCCTATAACTCACATTTAACAACATAGCCGTGTGTGTGTCTATCAACAACAACAAACAACTAGGCCTACCACAGGTCATTGTTCTGTCGTAACCACCCTATGTATAACCGATCCACCAAACCACTGTTCATCCATTCATCCATCCGCCCTCCTTGTTTTTTTTCACTAGTCTGATGTCTCCATCCATCCGTCCCACCGGAAAGTGCCCCCGACCAAAACAAACAACGTTGCTTCAGATATAAACCTCAACCTATTATCGTGCGCTGAAGGGTAGAATCAGCAGGTCTGTAGTGGACCAGCCTGAGCCCCTTGATGCAGACGATCAGAGTGCGAAGGGAATCCGACTCTGCCTTCCGGCCTCTCTGGCCCACAGCCCTCTCACTAGATACACTAGATACTGTAACACCACTGCCGGAGGGCGAGAGATGAGTTGTCACAAATGGCACCCTATTCCATGTATAATACACCACTTTTGACGATAGTCCCTGGTCATAGTAGTTCACTATATAGGGGGGATAGAATGCCATTTGGGACACAGGAGAGAGAGAGATTGAAGAGGTGCGCGCGGAGCACTGAGGTTGGCGGTAGCCCCTGGTCATAGTAGTTCACTATATAGGGGGGATAGGATGCCATTTGGGACACAGCAGCACTGCGGTTGGCGGTAGGTGGGTCTCTGAAAATGACGGTGTTACAATGAAAACAGAAATAGGACATCACTATGGCGACAAAACACTCTCAGACTTCAGGCTTTGATCATGGTGTCAGGGAGGGAATCTAGAGGTCTTTGATCATGGTGTCAGGGAGGGAATCTAGAGGTGCCCTAAAGTTCACTGTTGTAATCACACACAGAGCAGGGTGGCAACGTGATCAAGATCAAGACCTGATCACAATGTGAAATGCAAGTCCTGAGAGTGTCTTGCCATTGGAAATTGATACACACACTGTATATACATAAGTATGTGGACACCCCTTCAAATTAGTGGATTTGTGGACTCATGAAAATCTTCATAAACAAACATTGTCAGTAGAATGGCCTTACTGAAGAGCTCAATGACTTTCAACGTGGCACCGTCATAGGATGCCACCTTTCCAACAAGTCAGTTTGTCAAATGTCTGCTCTGCTACAGCTGCCCCCGGGTCAACTGTAAGTGCTGTTATGGTGAAGTGGAAACATATAGGAGCAACAACGGCTCAGCCGAGAAGTGGTAGGCCACACACAAGCTCACAGCTTCCGACTCAGGTACAGCACAGGAAGCTCTTCTCCTGGCTCCCCTCAAAGAGACAAGTCAACACTGGCCCAAGGGGAGCCAGGAGAAGAGCTTCCTGTGCTGTACCTGAGTCGGAAGCTGTTGCCCAGGGAAACCAGGTATTCTACAATCGAAAAGGAGTGCCTGGCTATAAAGTGGGCCCTAGATAGCCTCCGTTACTACCTTCTTGGGAGGGAATTTGACCTGCACACGGACCACAGAGCACTGACTTGGATCCAGACCATGAAGGACCGGAATTCTCGTGTGACCAGGTGGTATCTGAAGCCCCAGCCGTTCAGGTTCTGTGTCCGTCACAAGGCAGGAAAAGAGAACGTTACTGCGGACTACCTATCAAGGCTCCCGAACATGGTCGCTTCAGGAGAGGAGGAAGGTAATGTGACGTAGAAGTCCGTCACTGGCCGCGGGCACCATTTGGTTCTTTAACGCACACACATTCATCACTCCTCCCTGCGCCATTATAAGATAAGTTAACAATGTGGGTCGACACACAAATTAACTTCTGTCTTGGTGCATGCATTTCACACTTGTCAATGTTCATATTTGAGAGATACAATAATTATTATACTTATCAATGTTGTGGATAAGCGCATTGTTTGTTTGTTTACATTTTCCATGAACTAAATGATATACATTGCAACACGGTTTTAAACAATATCACAACATAACATTTACAACATTACATCACTACTGACAATATCTTTCAATATGCCCATATGCATTAATGAGCCATTTGGGACAGGCACTATAAAGCCAACCCAATTCCCTTAGCTCGGGTCCTTTTCCAGCATACCCGGAAGCTACAGAGATAGAGAGAGGAACAGAACAAACAAACAATGCGCTCATCCACAACATTGATAAGTATAATAATTATTGTATCTCTCAAATATTAACATTGACAAGTGTGAAATGCATGCACCAAGACAGAAGTTAATTTGTGTGTCGACCCACATTGTTAACTTATCTTATAATGGCGCAGGGAGGAGTGATGAATGTGTGTGCGTTAAAGAACCAAATGCTGCCCGCGGCCAGTGACGGACTTCTACGTCACATTACCTTCCTCCTCTCCTGAAGCGACCATGTTCGGGAGCCTTGATAGGTAGTCCGCAGTAACGTTCTCTTTTCCTGCCTTGTGACGGACACAGAACCTGAAGGGCTGGAGCTTCAGATACCACCTGGTCACACGAGAATTCCGGTCCTTCATGGTCTGGATCCAAGTCAGTGCTCTGTGGTCCGTGTGCGGGTCAAATTCCCTCCCAAGAAGGTAGTAACGGAGGCTATCTAGGGCCCACTTTATAGCCAGGCACTCCTTTTCGATTGTAGAATACCTGGTTTCCCTGGGCAACAGCTTCCGACTCAGGTACAGCACAGGAAGCTCTTCTCCTGGCTCCCCTTGGGCCAGTGTTGACTTGTCTCTTTGGTCTCAGACGAACTCGTCCTCTAGAACATCATCAACGCTTCCTGAGATTGAGGCCACTTCTCTGTTTGGGATAGACTCCTTCATAGGTCATAATTCCTGAGGGCTCGCTCTCCTGTCATTTGCTTCAGTGCAGTTGGGCTCCTTGTTGAATTGCTCGGAGGTTCGCAGACCACTCTGATACGGTGGCCGCTCTGCAATACCCAATCTTCCACTCTCCGCCCCAACCTCCTCTGGTGAATGGAATCCCGCTGAAGGGTCGTTCCTGTGTTCAGATCCTACCTCCTTCCCAAGTGGACTCTTCACTTCCTCCATCTCGTGTTCATCCAGTCGGTTTCTCTGTTCCTCAGTCTTCTCATCCATTCCAGCTTGGCTTTCCAGGGCATTCATGGCCATTGCCTCCTCAGAGAGGTGGAATGGTAATCTTGTTGCTTTCCTCTTCCTCTGTGGGTTGCCACCATCAACATTAGGGCATGACACAGCCTGACCCTTCTCCCAAGCAGGCACCACTGACCCCATATAGATAATATCACTCCCACTGCTACTAAAACTACTACTGCTGCTGCCAACTACAACCACACTAGGACTTTCAGTGCTATCTTCGCTACCTCCATGCCTGCCCTCTTCCAGCCACGAGTGCCTCTGTGTGGGGAAGGTAGGAGAGGAACCGACGTCGATGGCCCCCTCACTGTTCTGCTCCTCATCCACTTCCTCCTCCAGACTGTCACCTCTAGTCGACCACCAAGTTGAGTTTCCCCCAGTTGTCTCCACTTCTCCAGAAGACGAGGTTACGCCACATTCTTCATCCCCATCATAACTGGAGCCCTCCAGGAAGACGTCGTCACTCAGCATGACCGAACCCAACACAGAGGCACTCGTGGCTGGAAGAGGGCAGGCATGGAGGTAGCGAAGATAGCACTGAAAGTCCTAGTGTGGTTGTAGTTGGCAGCAGCAGTAGTAGTTTTAGTAGCAGTGGGAGTGATATTATCTATATGGGGTCAGTGGTGCCTGCTTGGGAGAAGGGTCAGGCTGTGCACAAAGCGAGGTCCGTGCACAAATTGAACACAGACTGTGAGCCAGGCCTAATCGCACCAACATCAGTGCCCGACCTCACTAATGCTCTTGTGGCTGAAGAGGGGAGGCTGTTATAGCAGCAATGTTCCGACATCTAGTGGAAAGCCTTCCCAGAAGAGTGGAGGCTGTTATAGCAGCAATGTTCCAACATCTAGGGGAAAGCCTTCCCAGAAGAGTGGAGGCTGTTATAGCAGCAATGTTCCAACATCAAGTGGAAAGCCTTCCCAGAAGAGTGGAGGCTGTTATAGCAGCAATGTTCCAACATCTAGTGGAAAGCCTTCCCAGCAGAGTGGAGGCTGTTATAGCAGCAATGTTCCAACATCTAGTGGAAAAGCCTTCCCAGAAGAGTGGAGGCTATTATCGCAGCAATGTTCCAACATCAAGTGGAAAGCCTTCCCAGCAGAGTGGAGGCTGTTATAGCAGCAATGTTCCAACATCTAGTGGAAAAGCCTTCCCAGAAGAGTGGAGGCTGTTATAGCAGCAATGTTCCAACATCTAGTGGAAAGCCTTCCCAGAAGAGTGGAGGCTGTTATAGCAGCAATGTTCCAACATCAAGTGGAAAGCCTTCCCAGAAGAGTGGAGGCTGTTATAGCAACAATATTCCAACATCTAGTGGAAAGCCTTCCCAGAAGAGTGGAGGCTGTTATAGCAGCAATGTTCCAACATCTAGTGGAAAGCCTTCCCAGAAGAGTGGAGGCTGCTATAGCAGCAATGTTCCAACATCAAGTGGGAAAGCCTTCCCAGAAGAGTGGAGGCTGTTATAGCAGCAATGTTCCAACATCTAGTGGAAAGCCTTCCCAGAAGAGTGGAGGCTGTTATAGCAGCAATGTTCCAACATCTAGTGGAAAGCCTTCCCAGAAGAGTGGAGGCTGTTATAGCAGCAATGTTCCAACATCTAGTGGAAAGCCTTCCCAGAAGAGTGGAGGCTGTTATAGCAGCAATGTTCCAACATCTAGTGGAAAAGCCTTCCCAGAAGAGTGGAGGCTGTTATCGCAGCAATGTTCCAACATCAAGTTGAAAGCCTTCCCAGCAGAGTGGAGGATGTTATAGCAGCAATGTTCCAACATCTAGTGGAAAAGCCTTCCCAGAAGAGTGGAGGCTGTTATAGCAGCAATGTTCACACATCTAGTGGAAAGCCTTCCCAGAAGAGTGGAGGCTGTTATAGCAGCAAAAGGGTGGGGTCAACTCCATTTTAATGCTCATGATTTTTAGAATGAGGTGTTTGACGAGCAGGCGTCCTTTTGGTCATGTAGTTTGACATTAACATTACATTGCAGAGCAAAAGGATATAGGGCAAGGGATGTTTCAGTTTCACACAAACAAATTAAAAAGTATTTATCAAATTAATTAATCAGTAAATATAAAAGAACTGTGTTATTGTGTAATGTGATATTGTGAGTGAGCATTTCTGAATTTATATATACATTTATATACATGCCTATTATTACATACTGTAGATCCTCGACCCTCTACATATATTCTCAACCCTCTACATAGATCCTCGTCCTCTACATAGATCCTCATCCTCTACATAGATCCTCGTCCTCCACATAGATCCCCGTCCTCTCAATATATCCTCGACCCTCTACATAGATCCCCGTCCTTAACATAGATGCTCGACCTAAACATAGATTCTCGCCCTCTACATAGATCTTCGTCCTCTACATAGATCCTCAATCCTCTACATAGATCCTCATCCTCTACATAGATCCTCATCCTCTACATAGATCCTCATCCTCTACATAGATCCTCGACCTTCTACATAGATCCTCGACCTTCTACATAGATCCTCGACCCTCTACATAGATCCTCATCCTCTACATAGATTCTCTCGTTCATTCATGTTGAATGTAATTAAACCTTGTTATCAAACGATTTCTGACACTATTTTCCATCTGCGGCTTAACATAATAAACCCTTCTACGCTTTATGTAACGTGTATCACAACCCACAGCCCTGTTAATAACCATGTGACAAAATATTGGCGCTAAATACCACACCTCCTTCGAGGTGCTGAGATAACTATGAGAGCAGATATGAATGTTTCTAAATGTATTTAATATTTCCACCAGGGGGCTGGTATAAGCCTGAGCTCTAAGCTAAGCAGGGTGTCTGATTTATGAAGAGGCAGGTGCCTGGGTCAATCTTCCAGTGGCCCGTTGGCAGCCAATAATCTGGCACCAGCCCCCTGGCCCTGGTACAGACCATTAAACACTCTCCTGCCAGCCCGCTGGTGACCCCTCCCTCCTAGTACTGACCTCTAACCAGCCTCTCCACCCCACTAGAGGTGACAGGAGACCAGCACCCCTCCCTCCTAGTACTGACCTCAGACCAGCACCCCTCCCTCCTAGTACTGACCTCAGACCAGCACCCCTCCCTCCTAGTACTGACCTCTAACCAGCCTCTCCACCCCACTAGAGGTGACAGGAGACCAGCACCCCTCCCTAGTACTGACCTCAGACCAGCCTCTCCTCCCCACTAGAGGTGACAGGAGACCAGCACCCCTCCCTAGTACTGACCTCAGACCAGCCTCTCCTCCCCACTAGAGGTGACAGGAGACCAGCACCCCTCCCTAGTACTGACCTCAGACCAGCCTCTCCTCCCCACTAGAGGTGACAGGAGACCAGCACCCCTCCTAGTACTGACCTCTAACCAGCCTCTCCTCCCCACTAGAGGTGACAGGAGACCAGCACCCCTCCCTCCTAGTACTGACCTCTAACCAGCCTCTCCACCCCACTAGAGGTGACAGGAGTCAGCAGCTGTTTGGAACGTTCATTCACATCATCCAACGAGAAACTGTTACTAGGCAACTTGTTCGCAGCAACAACGTAAAGCCTTGTTTAAACTCACCTCTGGTTGCTGGTCTGGAGAGCCTGTCTGGTCTGGAGAGGAGCGAGGCTTGCTCACTGCAGTTCAGTTCTGTTAAAAAGGTCACAGGACTCAATGGAAAACATGTCATTTCATTATAAGCAAGCTAGTGCCAGACGGTCGGCTGTCTGTGCTTGTAGTTTACGTCAGAATGGAGACGTGGGTATTTTTTCACACACACAC
>NW_027012587.1:0-12500 GCF_036934945.1 Oncorhynchus masou masou
AGCTGGCATGTTGACTGCAGGAATGTCTACCAGAGCTGTTGGACAATGTTGACTACAAGTTTAGATAGCTAGCATGTTGACTGTAGGAATGTCTACCAGAGCTGTTGGACAATGTTTACTACAAGTTTAGATAGCTGGCATGTTGACTGCAGCAATGTCCAACAGAGCTGTTGGACAATGTTGACTACAGGTTTAGATAGCTGGCTTGTTGACTGCAGGAATGTCTACCAGAGCTGTTGGACAATGTTGACTACAAGTTTAGATAGCTGGCATGTTGACTGCAGCAATGTCTACCAGAGCTGTTGGACAATGTTGACTACAAGTTTAGATAGCTGGCATGTTGACTGCAGCAATGTCTACCAGAGCTGTTGGACAATGTTGACTACAAGTTTAGATAGCTGGCATGTTGACTGTAGGAATGTCTACCAGAGCTGTTGGACAATGTTGACTACAGGTTTAGATAGCTGGCATGTTGACTGCAGGAATGTCTACCAGAGCTGTTGGACAATGTTGACTACAGGTTTAGATAGCTGGCTTGTTGACTGCAGGAATGTCTACCAGAGCTGTTGGACAATGTTGACTACAGGTTTAGATAGCTGGCATGTTGACTGCAGGAATGTCCAACAGAGCTGTTGGACAATGTTGACTACAGGTTTAGATAGCTGGCATGTTGACTGTAGGAATGTCCAACAGAGCTGTTGGACAATGTTGACTACAGGTTTATATAGCTGGCATGTTGACTGCAGGAATGTCTACCAGAGCTGTTGGACAATGTTGACTGCAAGTTTAGATAGCTGGCATGTTGACTGTAGGAATGTCTACCAGAGCTGTTGGACAATGTTGACTACAGGTTTAGATAGCTGGCATGTTGACTGCAGGAATGTCTACCAGAGCTGTTGGACAATGTTGACTACAAGTTTAGATAGCTGGCATGTTGACTGCAGGAATATCTACCAGAGCTGTTGGACAATGTTGACTACAATTTTAGATAGCTGGCATGTTGACTGCAGGAATGTCCAACAGAGCTGTTGGACAATGTTGACTACAGGTTTAGATAGCTGGCATGTTGACTGCAGGAATGTCTACAGAGCTGTTGGACAATGTTGACTACAGGTTTAGATAGCTGGCATGTTGACTGTAGGAATGTCTACCAGAGCTGTTGGACAATGTTGACTACAGGTTTAGATAGCTAGCATGTTGACTGTAGGAATGTCTACCAGAGCTGTTGGACAATGTTGACTACAGGTTTAGATAGCTGGCATGTTGACTGCAGGAATGTCAACAGAGCTGTTGCAGAGAATTGAATGTTCATTTCTCTACCATAATGCCTCCAACTGGTCTCACAACCGCAAACCATGTCTATGGCCTTGTGTGGGCTAGCGGTTTGCTGATGTCAACATTATGAATTGAGTTTGCCTTGGTGTCAGTGGGGTTATGGTATGGACAGGCAGGCATAAGCGGTTGACAAAGAACACAATTGCATTTTATCGATGACAATTTTAATGCAGAGATCCTGAGGCCCATTTTCATGCCATTCATCTGCCGCCTTCACCTCAAGTTTCAGCATGATAATGCACTGTCACATGTCACAAGGATCTGTACACAATTCCTGGAAGCTGAAAATATCCCATTTCTTCCATGGCCTGCATACTCACCAGACATGTTACCCATTGAGCATGTTTGGGATGCTCTCAATCGAAGTGTACGACAGCGTGTTCCAGTTCCCGCCAATATCCAGCAACTTCACACAGCCATTAAAGAGGAGTGGGACAACATTCAACCGGCCTGATCAGCTCTATGTGAAGGGCATGTGTCGCGATGCATGTGGCAAATGGTGGTCACACCAGATACTGACTGGTTTTCTGATCCACGCTCCTACCTTTCTCTGGTATCTGTGACCGACAGATGCCAAATGAATTTATTTAAATTGACTGATTTCCTGACATGAACTGTAACTCTCTGGACGTTCCTTCCTGTTCCATATTCTATCTCGAACCCTGGAACCTCCTCTACACTGCTAATGGAGTCTTTATCCAGGAGGACCTCCTCTACACCACTAGTGGAGTCTTTATCCAGGAGGACCTCCTCTACACCACTAATGGAGTCTTTATCCAGGAGGACCTCCTCTACACCACTAATGGAGTCTTTATCCAGGAGGACCTCCTCTACACTGTTAATGGAGTCTTTATCCAGGAGGACCTCCTCTACACCACTAATGGAGTCTTTATCCAGGAGGACCTCCTCTACACCACTAATGGAGTCTTTATCCAGGAGGACCTCCTCTACACCACTAATGGAGTCTTTATCCAGGAGGACCTCCTCTACACTGTTAATGGAGTTTTTATCCAGGAGGACCTCCTCTACACCACTAATGGAGTCTTTATCCAGGAGGACCTCCTCTACACTGTTAATGGAGTCTTTATCCAGGAGGACCTCCTCTACACCACTAATGGAGTCTTTATCCAGGAGGACCTCCTCTACACTGTTAATGGAGTTTTTATCCAGGAGGACCTCCTCTACACCACTAATGGAGTCTTTATCCAGGAGGACCTCCTCTACACCACTAATGGAGTCTTTATCCAGGAGGACCTCCTCTACACCACTAATGGAGTCTTTATCCAAGAGGACCTCCTCTACACCACTAATGGAGTCTTTATCCAGGAGGACCTCCTCTACACTGTTAATGGAGTCTTTATCCAGGAGTACCTCCTCTATACTGTTAATGGAGTCTATATCCAGGAGGACCTCCTCTACACTGTTAATGGAGTCTTTATCCAGGAGGACCTCCTCTATACTGTTAATGGAGTCTTTATCCAGGAGGACCTCCTCTATACAGTTAATGGAGTCTTTATCCAGGAGGACCTCCTCTATACAGTTAATGGAGTCTTTATCCAGGAGGACCTCCTCTATACAGTTAATGGAGTCTTTATCCAGGAGGACCTCCTCTATACAGTTAATGGAGTCTTTATCCAGGAGGACCTCCTCTATACAGTTAATGGAGTCTTTATCCAGGAGGACCTCCTCTATACAGTTAATGGAGTCTTTATCCAGGAGGACCTCCTCTATACAGTTAATGGAGTCTTTATCCAGGAGGACCTCCTCTATACAGTTAATGTAGTCTTTATCCAGGAGGACCTCCTCTATACAGTTAATGGAGTCTTTATCCAGGAGGACCTCCTCTATACCACTAATGGAGTCTTTATCCAGGAGGACCTCCTCTACACCACTAATGGAGTCTTTATCCAGGAGGACCTCCTCTATACAGTTAATGGAGTCTTTATCCAGGAGGACCTCCTCTATACAGTTAATGGAGTCTTTATCCAGGAGGACCTCCTCTGCACCACTAATGGAGTTTTTAATCCCGGAGGAACTCCTCTATACTGTTAATGGAGTCTTTATCTAGGAGGACCTCTTCTACACCACTAATGGAGTCTTTATCCAGGAGGACAGCAGGAGGCTCCAGGAGAGCTGAGACAGGGTGGTATTCCACCAGGATCCTATATGTGTCAGGCTAACACAGGAACAACGGAGTGTAGGCAGGCGGGGAGTGGAGGAGAGGAGGGAGGAGGGGGGCGGAGGAGGAGAGGGGGAGGCAGGCGGGGGTGGAGGAGAGGGGAGGGGGAAGGGGGGTGGAGGAGAGGGGAGGGGGGAGGGGAGTAGAGGGAGACTTTTGCCATTTCTGTCTCTGTGGTTTTGTCACACCCGACTTAATGATGATTAATCAGCTACCTGGGTTGGCTAAGTATTTAGCGAGGATCTGTGTGTGTGCGTGCGTGCTTGTGTGTGTGTGTGTGTGTGTGTGTGTGTGTGTGTGTGTGTGTGTGTGTGTGTGTGTGTGTGTGTGTGAGGAACTCACTGCGCTTCTTGTTTTGAAGTTGAAATGAACAACGCAGTGCAGGCAGAATCTAGGGCTGCGTTTGAGAGAGAGAGAGAGAGAGAGGGTGTGTGTGCGTGTGCGCGTGTGTGTGTGTGTGTGTGTGTGTGTGTGTGTGTGTGTGTGTGTGTGTGTGTGTGTGTGTGTGTGTGTGTGTGTGTGTGTGTGTGTGTGTGTGTGTGTGTGTGTGTGTGTGTGTGTGTGTGTTGTGTATGTGTCCAGCAATAAAAAGTAGTTTTTAAATATTTTTGTTTTAATCGTATCCCAAACCTTAAACCCTACTTTCACTATTCAGAGTTAATGCCTTAACCTTAAACACTTTGAAATGTGATGTTTGGAACAACTTCTACATTTGACATTAAAGACACATGGATGACTGTCTAATTCTGATGTGAGACTGTGAGAGCTGGTAGCAGTGCATTGGACTGTGTGTGGAAACTCACTAACTGGGGCTTCCTGCTTTTGAAGTTGAAGTGAACAACGCAGCGCAGGCAGAATCTGGGGCTGTGTTTGAGAGAGAGAGAGTGTGTGTGTGTGTGTGTGTGTGTGTGTGTGTGTGTGTGTGTGTGTGTGTGTGTGTGTGTGTGTGTGTGTGTGTGTGTGTGTGTGTGTGTGTGTGTGTGTGTGTGTGTGTGTGTGTGTGTGTGTGTGTGTGTGTGTGTGTATCTGGAGCCATTCTGCTCCTGGCTACTCGACTACTCCTCCTCCCTAATGGTTTATTCACTGTGTAAATGCTAAAAATATCACTGACAAATCACTAATTTCCACCGCTAAAAAACACTGTTACTTTTGGATAGAAATTGTCTCAGCAAACACTGCTGACACAAAGACCGAAGCCAAAAAACACATTTAATAATACAAGACAATTCTCGTTTTGAAGAAACATAACACCAAAACCACAGGGGACACAGAACTCATCTTAACATACAATATTTCAGAAGATGCACTGGAACAGAATAAGGTGTCTTTTGTTTCACGACTTCCAAAACATTTCTCCTTCCGCGCCGCGGTTTTAGTTTGCTGCACGTGTATTAGGATGTTATTCAGTTAATAATAACAATGTAAAGTGGAAGGTGTCTGCTGGTTGGTTCAGATGCTCCACACAATCTCTATAAAACACAACAGAACAGGTTTCAATACGTTCTACTACCAACATATTGTTCCCCCTCTTTTCTTCTCAGTTTGGTTCACTTTTATTGTGCAGGAGTTCTATTGAGTTCTATTGAGTTCTATGGAGTTCTATGGAGTTCTATGGAGTTCTATTGAGTTCTATTGAGTTCTATGGAGTTCTATGGAGTTCTATGGAGTTTTATGGAGTTCTATTGAGTTCTATGGAGTTTTATGGAGTTCTATGGAGTTCTATTGAGTTCTATGGAGTTCTATGGAGTTTTATGGAGTTCTATGGAGTTCTATTGAGTACTATTGAGTTCTATGGAGTTCTATGGAGTTTTATGGAGTTCTATGGAGTTCTATTGAGTTCTATTGAGTTCTATGGAGTTCTATGGAGTTCTATGGAGTTTTATGGAGTTCTATTGAGTTCTATGGAGTTTTATGGAGTTCTATGGAGTTCTATTGAGTTCTATGGAGTTCTATGGAGTTTTATGGAGTTCTATGGAGTTCTATTGAGTTCTATGGAGTTCTATGGAGTTTTATGGAGTTCTATGGAGTTCTATGGAGTTCTATTGAGTACTATTGAGTTCTATGGAGTTCTATGGAGTTTTATGGAGTTCTATGGAGTTCTATTGAGTACTATTGAGTTCTATTGAGTTCTATGGAGTTCTATGGAGTTTTATGGAGTTCTATGGAGTTCTATTGAGTACTATTGAGTTCTGTTGAGTTCTATTGAGTTCTAATGAGTTTTATGGAGTTCTATTGAGTTCTATTGAGTTTTATTGAGTGCTATTGAGTTCTATGGAGGTCTATGGAGTTCTATAGAGTTCTATTGAGTTCTATTGAGTTCTATGGAGTTCTATTGAGTTCTATTGAGTTTTGTTGAGTTCTATTGAGTTCTATTGAGTTTTATGGAGTTCTATGGAGTTCTATTGAGTTCTATTGAGTTCTATGGAGTTCTATTGAGTTCTATGGAGTTCTATTGAGTTCTATGGAGTTCTATTGAGTTCTATGGAGTTCTTGTCACACCCTGACCATAGTTTGCTTTGTATGTTTATATGTTTTGTTTGGTCAGGGTGTGATCTGAGTGGGCATTCTATGTTGTGTGTCTAGTTTGTCTGTTTCTGTGTTTGGCCTGATATGGTTCTGAATCAGAAGCAGGTGTTAGTCATTGTCTCTGATTGGGAACCATATTTAGGTAGCCTGTTTGGTGTTGGGTTTGGTGGGTGATTGTTCCTTTTCCTGTCGTGTGTTAGTTTGCACCTGTATTAGGCTGTTTCGGTTTTCGTTACGTTTATTGTTTTTTGTATTGATTCGTGTTTCTTCAGTTTTATTAAACATGGATCGCAATAGACATGCCGCATTTTGGTCCAACTCTCTTTCACCCACAGAAAACCGTGACAGTTCTATTGGGATATATAAAGATATATTTGGTTATATTGAGTTATATTGGGTTATATTGAGTTATATTGGGTTAAATAGATTTAAATGTAGTTATATTGGGTTATATTGGGTTTTATCAGTTTATATTGAGTTACATTGGGTTATATTGGGTTATATTGGGGTAAATAGATTTAAATGGAGTTATATTGGGTTATATGGAGTTATTTTGGGTTATATTGGGTTAAATTGGGTTTTATCAGTTTATATTGAGTTACATTGGGTTATATTGAGTTATATTTGGGTAAATAGATTTAAATAGAGTTATATCGGGTTATATCGAGTTATATTGGGTTATATTGGGTTATATTGCATTATATTGGGTTATATTGGGTTATATTGCATTATAGTGGGTTATAGCGGGTTATATCTGGTTATATTGAGTTATATCGAGTTACATTGCGTTATATTGGGTTATATTGGGTTGTATTGGGTTATGTTGCATTATATTGGGTTTTATTGGGTTATATTGCGTTATATTGGGTTATATTCGGTTATATTGAGTTATAGTGAGTTATATTGGGTTATATTGGGTTATATTGAGTTATAGTGAGTTATAGTGAGTTATATTGGGTTATATTGGGTTATATTGAGTTATAGTGAGTTATATTGGGTTATATTGGGTTATATTGGGTTATATGGAGTTATAGTGAGTTATATTGGGTTATAATGGGTTATATTGGGTTATATTGGGTTATAGTGAGTTATATTGGGTTATATTGGGTTATATTGAGTTATAGTGAGTTATAGTGAGTTATATTGGGTTATATTGGGTTATATTGAGTTATAGTGAGTTATATTGGGTTATATTGGGTTATATTGGGTTATATTGGGTTATATGGAGTTATAGTGAGTTATATTGGGTTATGATGGGTTATAATGGGTTATATTGGGTTATATGGAGTTATAGTGAGTTATAGTGAGTTATATTGGGTTATATTGGGTTATACTGCGATATATTGGGTATAAAGTGGAAAGGGGTATTGCTGGTTTGCAATGGGATGGTACATATACCTCTCTCTCTCTGTCAGTGTCGGTCCCACATAAATCATGGCTCTAACCAAACCAGACATTTAGCGTCATGATCTCTTCTGCGTGTTAAACAGGCTCCGAGCCCATCTCCTCTCCTCCCCGGGACCATCTACGCTGTTAGAAATGCTGTGTATGGTTTTGCTATGACAACTGGGAAGGGCAGAGCAAAGAATACATCACAGGATAATTCCCTTAAATGCATGCATCCAAAATGGAACCCTATTCCCTATATAGTGCACTACTTTTGACCACAGTCAATGCACCCTATTCCCTACATAGTGCACTACTTTAGACCAGAGCCCTATGACACCCTATTCCCTATATAGTGCACTACTTTTGACCACAGTCAATGCACCCTATTCCCTACATAGTACATTACTTTAGACCAGAGCCCTATGGCACCCTATTCCCTATATAATGCACTACTTTTGACCACAGAGAATGCACCCTATTCCCTACATAGTGCACTACTTTAGACCAGAGCCCTATGACACCCTATTCCCTATATAGTGCACTACTTTTGACCACAGTCAATGCACCCTATTCCCTACATAGTGCACTACTTTAGACCAGAGCCCTATGACACCCTATTCCCTATATAGTGCACTACTTTTGACCACAGTCAATGCACCCTATTCCCTACATAGTGCACTACTTTAGACCAGAGCCCTATGGCACCCTATTCCCTATATAGTGCACTACTTTTGACCACAATCAATGCACCCTATTCCCTACATAGTGCACTACTTTTGCCCAGAGCCCTATGAGAGTATAGGACCCTATACAGGTTAAATAGCATGTCATCTGGTACACAGGCCATGTCTGAATATGTTTCTGGGACAGGACAATAACTCAGGGTAATAAAAAAGAAGACGTCTCTGAGTGGACAATAAGGTGTTAATCATATTACTCAGTAGTCCGTCTCCTCTCCCGCCGCCTGTCTCTCATCTCCACCGCACGGAGAACGACCATCTCTCTGGCCCGAGCGGCTGTGGATTCACGCCTATCTGTCGTTCTGCCCCTGAACAGGCAGGGTAGACTAGTGGTTAGAGTGGAGGGGCGGTAGGGTAGCCTTGTGGTTAGAGTGTAGAGGCGGCAGGGTAGCCTAGTGGTTAGAGCGTTGGACTTGTAACCAGAAGGTTGCAAGTTCAAACCCCCGAGCTGACAAGGTACAAATCTGTCGTTCTGCCCCTGAACAAGGCAGTTAACCCACTGTTCCCAGGCCGTCATTGAAAATAAGAATTTGTTCTTAACTGACTTGCCTGGTTAAATAAATAAAATTTGTTTTTGCCGTTCGTTTCCTGAACTGTACGGTTCTGATCCAATGTACTGGTCTTCCTACAGTACGTTCGTTTGGTGTTCTGCTGTCTGCAGTTACATTTGAACATTTTGTAAAAAAAATAAAAAAAAATAAATACACCTTAATTCCTAGCGTCATCGCAGTGTTGTGGAATGAATATAGCGCCAACTGCACAAGGCTCATTTGAAAAGGTGGAAAATGGGTCACACCCCCCCCCCCAAAAAAAAAACAGTGAAATGTGTTCTGCCTAATGGGTAACAAAACAACGCATGGTATAGGAAGCCAGTATTGGACCAGTCAGTGCCAGAGGAAGATGCCCATATTTGACTTGGTATCACAGACATATGGCTGGTCGTCACCGTGGTAACAGCGGCCGGGGGGGTATGGGTTTTTTAACATCCCTTCGTCTCTATGGCAGGACTACAAAGGGAGAGGAGTTGGGGTTTGTGTGTTGTCGGGCTGTGTGTGCCTCTGCCAGTACCTCGTTAAATAGAATACAGAAAGCTGAATTAACAGTGTGAGAGGGCTTGGGGACGGAAATAGCAGTAAGCACTGAGGAACTACAAACAGAGATGAAAGACAGTTATGGCTATAGAGTATAGAGATAGACAGTTATGACTATAGAGATAGACAGTTATGACTATAGAGATAGACAGTTATGACTATAGAGATAGACAGTTATGACTATAGAGATAGACAGTTATGACTACAGAGATAGACAGTTATGACTACAGAGATAGACAGTTATGGCTATAGAGATAGACAGTTATGACTATAGAGATAGACGGTTATGACTATAGAGATAGACAGTTATGATAATAGAGATAGACAGTTATGACTATAGTATTATTGTAGAGATAGACAGTTATGACTATAGAGATAGACAGTTATGACTATAGAGATAGACAGTTATGACTATAGAGATAGACAGTTATGACTATAGTATTATTGTAGAGATAGACAGTTATGATAATAGAGATAGACAGTTATGACTATAGAGATAGACAGTTATGACTATAGAGATAGACAGTTATGACTATAGATATAGACAGTTATGACTATAGAGATAGACAGTTATGACTATAGAGATAGACAGTTATGACTATAGAGATAGACAGTTATGACTATAGTATTATTGTAGAGATAGACAGTTATGACTATAGAGATAGACTGTTATGACTATAGAGATAGACAGTTATGACTATAGAGATAGACAGTTATGGCTATAGAGATAGACAGTTATGACTAGTAGAGATAGACAGTTATGACTATAGAGATAGACAGTTATGACTATAGAGATAGACAGTTATGACTATAGAGATAGACAGTTATGGCTATAGAGATAGACAGTTATGACTATAGAGATAGACAGTTATGACTAAAGAGATAGACAGTTATGACTATAGTATTATTGTAGAGATAGACAGTTTTGACTACAGAGATAGACAGTTATGACTATAGAGATAGACAGTTATGACTATAGAGATAGACAGTTATGACTATAGTATTATTGTAGAGATAGACAGTTATGACTATAGAGATAGACAGTTATGATTATAGAGATAGACAGTTATGACTATAGAGATAGACAGTTATGACTATAGAGATAGACAGTTATGATTATAGAGATAGACAGTTATGGCTATAGAGATAGACAGTTATGATTATAGAGATAGACAGTTATGACTATAGAGATAGACAGTTATGACTATAGAGATAGACAGTTATGACTATAGAGATAGACAGTTATGACTATAGAGATAGACAGTTATGACTATAGAGATAGACAGTTATGACTATAGAGATAGACAGTTATGACTATAGTATTATTGTAGAGATAGACAGTTATGACTATAGAGATAGACAGTTATGACTATAGAGATAGACAGTTATGACTATAGAGATAGACAGTTATGACTATAGAGATAGACAGTTATGACTATAGAGATAGACAGTTATGGCTATAGAGATAGACAGTTATGACTATAGAGATAGACAGTTATGACTAAAGAGATAGACAGTTATGACTATAGAGATAGACAGTTATGACTATAGAGATAGACAGTTATGACTACAGTATTATTGTAGAGATAGACAGTTTTGACTACAGAGATAGACAGTTATGACTATAGAGATAGACAGTTATGACTATAGAGATAGACAGTTATGACTATAGTATTATTGTAGAGATAGACAGTTATGACTATAGAGATAGACAGTTATGATTATAGAGATAGACAGTTATGACTATAGAGATAGACAGTTATGACTATAGAGATAGACAGTTATGATTATAGAGATAGACAGTTATGGCTATAGAGATAGACAGTTATGATTATAGAGATAGACAGTTATGACTATAGAGATAGACAGTTATGACTATAGAGATAGACAGTTATGACTATAGAGATAGACAGTTATGACTATAGAGATAGACAGTTATGACTATAGAGATAGACAGTTATGACTATAGTGATAGACAGTTATGACTATAGTATTATTGTAGAGATAGACAGTTATGACTATAGAGATAGACAGTTATGACTATAGAGATAGACAGTTATGACTATAGAGATAGACAGTTATGACTATAGTATTATTGTAGAGATAGACAGTTATGATAATAGAGATAGACAGTTATGACTATAGAGATAGACAGTTATGACTATAGAGATAGACAGTTATGACTATAGATATAGACAGTTATGACTATAGAGATAGACAGTTATGACTATAGAGATAGACAGTTATGACTATAGAGATAGACAGTTATGACTATAGTATTATTGTAGAGATAGACAGTTATGATAATAGAGATAGACAGTTATGACTATAGAGATAGACAGTTATGACTATAGTATTATTGTAGAGATAGACAGTTATGACTATAGAGATAGACTGTTATGAATATAGAGATAGACAGTTATGACTATAGAGATAGACAGTTATGGCTATAGAGATAGACAGTTATGACTAGTAGAGATAGACAGTTATGACTATAGAGATAGACAGTTATGACTATAGAGATAGACAGTTATGACTATAGAGATAGACAGTTATGGCTATAGAGATAGACAGTTATGACTATAGAGATAGACAGTTATGACTAAAGAGATAGACAGTTATGACTATAGAGATAGACAGTTATGACTATAGAGATAGACAGTTATGACTACAGTATTATTGTAGAGATAGACAGTTTTGACTACAGAGATAGACAGTTATGACTATAGAGATAGACAGTTATGACTATAGAGATAGACAGTTATGACTATAGTATTATTGTAGAGATAGACAGTTATGACTATAGAGATAGACAGTTATGATTATAGAGATAGACAGTTATGACTATAGAGATAGACAGTTATGACTATAGAGATAGACAGTTATGATTATAGAGATAGACAGTTATGGCTATAGAGATAGACAGTTATGATTATAGAGATAGACAGTTATGACTATAGAGATAGACAGTTATGACTATAGAGATAGACAGTTATGACTATAGAGATAGACAGTTATGACTATAGAGATAGACAGTTATGACTATAGAGATAGACAGTTATGACTATAGTATTATTGTAGAGATAGACAGTTATGACTATAGAGATAGACAGTTATGGCTATAGAGATAGACAGTTATGACTATAGTAGAGATAGACAGTTATGACTATAGAGATAGACAGTTATGACTATAGAGATAGACAGTTATGACTATAGAGATAGACAGTTATGGCTATAGAG
>NW_027012587.1:17500-27500 GCF_036934945.1 Oncorhynchus masou masou
ATATATTTAAGGGTAAACATGGTAGAATCCATATAATTATTATAGAACCCGTAGAACCCATAGAATGTCATAGAACATGTAGAACCCATAGAATGATCATTAAACACGGTGGAACCCATAGAATATCATAGAAAATGGTTGAACCCATAGAATATCATAGAACATGTAGAACCCATAGAATATCATAGAACATGTAGAACCCATAGAATGATCATTAAACATGGTAGAACCCATAAAACATCATAGAACATGGTAGGGCCCATATAATGATCATAGAACATAGTAGAACCCATATGATGATCATAGAGCACGGTATAACCTATAGAATGATCATAGAATATGGTAGAACCCATATAATGATTATAGAATATGATAGAACCCATAGAATGCTCATATAAGATGTTAGAAACCATAGAATGATCATATATCATGGTAGAACCCATATAATAATCATAGAACATGGCAGAACCCATAGAATGATAGGAGAACATGGCAGAACCCATAAAATGATGATATAATATGGTAGAACCCATAGAATGATCATAGAACAGGGTAGAAGCCATAGAATAATAGAATATGGTAGAACCAATAGAATGATCATTAAACACAATAGAACCCATAGATTAAACATGGTAGAACCCATAGAATGATCATAGAACATGGTAGAACCCATAGAATAACAGACTATGGTAGAACACATGGAATGATCATTAAACACGGTAGAACCCATATAATTATTATAGAATATTGTAGAACCCATAGAATGATCATAGAATATGGTAGAACCCATATAATGATCATAGAATATGGTAGAACCTATAGAATGATCAAATAGCATGGTAGAGCCCATAAAAGGATCATATAACATGGTAGAACTCATAGAATGATCATAGAACATGGTAGAACCCATAGAAAGATCATAGAATATGGTAGAACCCATAGAGTGATCATATAATATGATAGAACCCATATAACGATCAGAGAATATGGTAGAACCCATATAATGATCCCAGAACAGTCTAGAACCCATATAATGACCATAGAACGGGGTAGAACCCATGTAATGATCATAGAACATGGTAGAACTCATACAATGTTCATAGAACATGGTAGAACCCATAGAATGACAGAACATGGTAGAACCCATAGAATGATCATAGAACATGGTAGAACCCATAGAACTGTCACTATTGCCGTTAGTTAGTAGTGCTGCTCCTTCTAAGGGTTTTTGATATGTTATCGAGGAGAGGAGAACAGCTAACAGCATTGTATCACTGAAGCACAGACAAGCAGGCCAAGGTGACATCACGTTGGGCTTTTCCAGTTGATAATTGGTGTTATGCTGATTGTGGATGAATTTCTGCTGAGGAGGGCAGCCCCACGCAGGCTCTGTTCCTTACTGAGATGCTTTCAGTTTGTCATCTAGAAAACGGCAGAACCACAAGGCTAAGCAATTCCTATGACGCTGTAGGCCGGTTTCCCAGATACTGTACATATTAAAAGCCTATAGTTCTGGACTGAAATACTCTTTAATGGAGATTCTCCAGTGTCTACTGTCCTGTCTGTAGCTAGGTACTATATACTAGTATGTACTGTGTCTACTGTCCTGTCTGTAGCTAGGTACTATATACTAGTATGTACTGTGTCTACTGTCCTGTCTGTAGCTAGGTACTATATACTAGTATGTACTGTGTCTACTGTCCTGTCTGTAGCTAGGTACTATATACTAGTATGTACTGTGTCTACTGTCCTGTCTGTAGCTAGGTACTATATACTAGTATGTACTGTGTCTAATGTCCTGTCTTTAGCTAGGTACTATATACTAGTATGTACTGTGTCTACTGTCCTGTCTGTAGCTAGGTACTATATACTAGTATGTACTGTGTCTAATGTCCTATCTGTAGCTTGGTACTATATACTAGTATGTACTGTGTCTACTGTCCTGTCTGGAGCTAGGTACTATATACTAGTATGTACTGTGTCTAATGTCCTGTCTGTAGCTAGGTACTATATACTAGTATGTACTGTGTCTAATGTCCTGTCTGTAGCTAGGTACTATATACTAGTATGCACTGTGTCTACTGTCCTGTCTGTTGCTAGGTACTATATACTAGTATGTACTATGTCTACTGTCCTGTCTGTAGCTAGGTACTATATACTAGTATGTACTGTGTCTACTGTCCTGTCTGTAGCTAGGTACTATATACTAGTATGTACTGTGTCTACTGTCCTGTCTGTAGCTAGGTACTATATACTAGTATGTACTATGTCTACTGTCCTGTCTGTAGCTAGGTACTATATATTAGTATGTACTGTGTCTACTGTCCTGTCTGTAGCTAGGTACTATATACTAGTATGTACTGTGTCTACTGTCCTGTCTGGAGCTAGGTACTATATACTAGTATGTACTGTGTCTACTGTCCTGTCTGTAGCTAGGTACTATATATTAGTATGTACTGTGTCTACTGTCCTGTCTGTAGCTAGGTACTATATACTAGTATGTACTGTGTCTACTATCCTGTCTGTAGCTAGGTACTATATACTAGTATGTACTGTGTCTACTGTCCTGTCTGTAGCTAGGTACTATATACTAGTATGTACTGTGTCTAATGTCCTGTCTGTAGCTAGGTACTATATACTAGTATGTACTGTGTCTAATGTCCTGTCTGTAGCTAGGTACTATATACTAGTATGTACTGTGTCTAATGTCCTGTCTGTAGCTTGGTACTATATACTAGTATGCACTGTGTCTACTGTCCTGTCTGTTGCTAGGTACTATATACTAGTATGTACTATGTCTACTGTCCTGTCTGTAGCTAGGTACTATATACTAGTATGTACTGTGTCTACTGTCCTGTCTGTAGCTAGGTACTATATACTAGTATGTACTGTGTCTACTGTCCTGTCTGTAGCTAGGTACTATATACTAGTATGTACTATGTCTACTGTCCTGTCTGTAGCTAGGTACTATATACTAGTATGTACTGTGTCTACTGTCCTGTCTGTAGCTAGGTACTATATACTAGTATGTACTATGTCTACTGTCCTGTCTGTAGCTAGGTACTATATACTAGTATGTACCGTGTCTACTGTCCTGTCTGTAGCTAGGTACTATATACTAGTATGTACTGTGTCTAATGTCCTGTCTGTAGCTAGGTACTATATACTAGTATGTACCGTGTCTAATGTCCTGTCTGTAGCTAGGTACTTTATACTAGTATGTACTGTGTCTACTGTCCTGTCTGTAGCTAGGTACTATATACTAGTATGTACTGTGTCTACTGTCCTGTCTGGTACTACAGTTGATGTCGGAAGTTCACATACATTTAAATACATTTAAACTCTGTTGTTCACAGTTCCTGACATTTAATCCTAGTTTAAATTCCCTGTTTAAGGTCAGTTAGAAGCACCACTTTATTTTAAGAATGTTAAATGTCAGAATTATAGTAGAGAGAATGATTTGTTTCAGCTTTTATTTCTTTCATCATATTCTCAGTGGGTCAGAAGTTTACATACATTCAATTAGTATTTGGTAGAATTGCCTTTAAATTGTTTAACTTGGGTCAAACGTTTTAGGTAGCTTTCCACAAGGTTCCCACAATAAGTTGGGTGAATTTTGGCCCATTCCTCCTGACAGAGCTGGTGTAACTGAGTCAATTTTGTAGGCCTCCTTGCTCGCACACGCTTTTTCAGTTCTGCCCAAAAATGTTCTATAGGATTGAGGTCTTAGCTTTGTGATGGCCACTCCAAAACCTTGACATTGTTTTCCTTAAGCCATTTTACCACAACATTGGAAGTATGCTTGGGGTTATTGTCCATTTGGAAGACCTATTTGCGACCAAGCTTTAACTTCCTGACTGATGTCTTGAGATGTTGCTTCAATATATCCTACCTCATGATGCCATTTATTTTGTGAGGTGCACCAGTTCCTCGTGCAGCAAAACACCCCCACAACATGATGCTGTCACCCCCGTGCTTCACGGTTGGGATGGTTTCCCTCGGCTTGCAAGCCTCCCCCTTTTCCTCCAAACATAACAATGGTCTTGATGGCCAAACAGTTCTATTTTTGTTTGATCAGACCAGAGGACATTTCTCCAAAATGTATGCTCTTTATCCCCATGTGCAGTTGCAAACCGTAGTCTGGCTGTTTTATGGCGGTTTTGGAGCAGTGGCTTCTTCCTTGCTGAGCGGTCTTTCAGGTTACGTCGATATAGGACTCATTTTACTCTGGATATAGATACTTTGTACCTGTTTCCTCCAGCATCTTCACAAGGTCCTTTGCTGTTGTTCTGGGATTGATTTGCACTTTTCGCACCAAAGTACGTTCATCTCTAGGAGACAGAACGCGTCTCCTTCCTGTATGACGGCTGCGTGGTCCCATGGTGTTTATACTTGCGTACTATTGTTCATACAGGTGAACGTGGTACCTTCAGGCATTTGGAAATTGCTCCCAATGATGAACTAGACTTGTGGAGGTCTACAATTTGTTTTCTGAGGTCTTGGCTGGTTTCTTTAGATTTTTCCCATGATGTCAAGCAAAGAGGCACTGAGTTTGAAGGTAGGCCTTGAAATACATCCACAGGTATACCTCCAATTGACTCAAAGTTTGTAAATTAGCCTATCAGAAGCTTCTAAAGCCATGACATAATTTTCTGGAATTTTCCAAGCTGTTTAAAGGCACAGTCAACTTCTGACCCACTGGAATTGTGATACAGTGAATTATTAGTGAAATAATCTGTATGTAAACAATTGTTGGAAAAATTACTTGTGTCATGCACAAAGTAGATGTCCTAACCGACTTGCCAAAACTATAGTTTGTTTACAACAAATTTGTGGAGTGGTTGAAAAACGAGTTTTAATGACTCCAACCTAAGTGTATGTAAACTTCTGACTTCAACTGTATATACTAGTATGTACTGTGGGCTAGTGAGTCCACTGTTAGGTTAGCTTGTTCATGTCAGACAATCTGCACAACTTTTAATGGTCTGTGTTAAATTGAGTTTTAACTTAAATTCATAGCATTCTTTCTCCGGAGGAAGCAGCTAATCAGTAGCGACGCGTGTGAGTACCAACTGGGGGGGGGTTATAGTTCACGAACACTACTTCCTTTTCCTCATTCACACTTTAAACCGTTTTAAATATTCTCCACGCATAATTAACACAAACATTTAACTAAAGCACGGCAGAAAGAAGCAGATTATTTTTGCGTACGGCCACCTGACACACTAAAACAAACATTTAACTAAAGCTCGGCAGAAAGAAGCAGATTGTTTTAGCGTACGGCCACCTCACACACTAAAACAAACATTTAACTAAAGCTCGGCAGAAAGAAGCAGATTGTTTTAGCGTACGGCCACCTCACACACTAAAACAAATATTTAACTAAAGCTCGGCAGAAAGAAGCAGATTGTTTTAGCGTACAGCCACCTCACACACTAAAACAAACATTTAACTAAAGCTCGGCAGAAAGAAGCAGATTGTTTTTGCGTACGGCCACCTCACACACTAAAACAAACATTTAACTAAAGCTCGGCAGAAAGAAGCAGATTGTTTTAGTGTATGGCCACCTCACACACTAAAACAAACATTTAACTAAAGCTCGGCAGAAAGAAGCAGATTGTTTTTGCGTACGGCCACCTCACACACTAAAACAAACATTTAACTAAAGCTCGGCAGAAAGAAGCAGATTATTTTTGCGTACTGCCACCTCACACACTAAAACAAACATTTAACTAAAGCTCGGCAGAAAGAAGCAGATTATTTTTGCGTACTCACACTCTAAAACAAATTGTCTTTTGTCAATAGAATCAACACTAGCTGAATAATTTAGCTTTACTTGTTTTAAAACGACACTATCCAGTCTGAGTTACAAAGTAAAGAAGTTTGTTTTTTAATGTTTGTGCCCATTAGCTAAAAACTAATGAATCTACTCTCTCAGATCCGGAATTAGGCCACCAGCTATATTAATACATAACTGTTTACTACAATATGCAAATTAACTACTGAGAAACATTAGAAATACCACGTTCTAAAACTAAATTAGCCCTTTAAATAATGTTACCAAATACCTCACCATAATGTCTTATGTTCTTAAAACTGTAAAATAATGTTCACATCAACACATTGATAACACTTGGTAGGTATTCTGGTCCACTCTGATATCACATAAACACATTGATAACCACTTGGTAGGTATTCTGGTCCACTCTGATATCACATTGATAACCACTTGGTAGGTATTCTGGTCCCCTCTGATATCACATTGATAACCACTTGGTAGGTATTCTGGTCCACTCTGATATCACATTGATAACCACTTGGTAGGTATTCTGGTCCACTCTGATATCACATTGATAACCACTTGGTAGGTGTTCTGGTCCACTCTGATATCACATTGATAACCACTTGGTAGGTGTTCTGGTCCACTCTGATATCACATTGATAACCACTTGGTAGGTGTTCTGGTCCACTCTGATATCACATTGATAACCACTTGGTAGGTGTTCTGGTCCACTCTGATATCACATTGATAACCACTTGGTAGGTATTCTGGTCCACTCTGATATCACATCAACACATTGATAACCACTTGGTAGGTATTCTGGTCCACTCTGATATCACATTGATAACCACTTGGTAGGTATTCTGGTCCACTCTGATATCACATTGATAACCACTTGGTAGGTATTCTGGTCCACTCTGATATCACATTGATAACCACTTGGTAGGTATTCTGGTCCACTCTGATATCACATTGATAACCACTTGGTAGGTATTCTGGTCCACTCTGATATCACATTGATAACCACTTGGTAGGTATTCTGGTCCCCTCTGATATCACAACACATTGATAACCACTTGGTAGGTATTCTGGTCCCCTCTGATATCACAACACATTCATAACCACTTGGTAGGTATTCTGGTCCACTCTGATATCACATTGATAACCACTTGGTAGGTATTCTGGTCCACTCTGATATCACATCAACACATTGATAACCACTTGGTAGGTATTCTGGTCCACTCTGATAGCACATAAACACATTGATAACCACTTGGTAGGTATTCTGGTCCACTCTGATATCACATTGATAACCACTTGGTAGGTATTCTGGTCCACTCTGATAACACATTGATAACCACTTGGTAGGTATTCTGGTCCCCTCTGATATCACATTGATAACCACTTGGTAGGTATTCTGGTCCCCTCTGATATCACATCAACACATTGATAACCACTTGGTAGGTATTCTGGTCCCCTCTGATATCACATTGATAACCAATTGGTAGGTATTCTGGTCCACTCTGATATCACATTGATAACCACTTGGTAGGTATTCTGGTCCCCTCTGATATCACATCAACACATTGATAACCACTTGGTAGGTATTCTGGTCCCCTCTGATATCACATTGATAACCACTTGGTAGGTGTTCTGGTCCACTCTGCTATCACATCAACACATTGATAACACTTGGTAGGTATTCTGGTCCACTCTGATATCACATCAACACATTGATAACCACTTGGTAGGTATTCTGGTCCACTCTGATATCACATAAACACATTGATAACCACTTGGTAGGTATTCTGGTCCACTCTGATATCACATTGATAACCACTTGGTAGGTATTCTGGTCCCCTCTGATATCACATCAACACATTGATAACCACTTGGTAGGTATTCTGGTCCCCTCTGATATCACATTGATAACCAATTGGTAGGTATTCTGGTCCACTCTGATATCACATTGATAACCACTTGGTAGGTATTCTGGTCCCCTCTGATATCACATTGATAACCACTTGGTAGGTATTCTGGTCCCCTCTGATATCACATCAACACATTGATAACCACTTGGTAGGTGTTCTGGTCCACTCTGATAACACATTGATAACCACTTGGTAGGTGTTCTGGTCCCCTCTGATAACACATTGATAACCACTTGGTAGGTATTCTGGTCCCCTCTGATATCACATTGATAACCACTTGGTAGGTGTTCTGGTCCCCTCTGATAACACATTGATAACCACTTGGTAGGTATTCTGGTCCCCTCTGATATCACATTGATAACCACTTGGTAGGTGTTCTGGTCCACTCTGATATCACATTGATAACCACTTGGTAGGGATTCTGGTCCACTCTGATATCACATTGATAACCACTTGGTAGGTATTCTGGTCCCCTCTGATATCACATTGATAACCACTTGGTAGGTATTCTGGTCCACTCTGATATCACATCAACACATTGATAACCACTTGGTAGGTATTCTGGTCCACTCTGATATCACATTGATAACCACTTGGTAGGGATTCTGGTCCACTCTGATATCACATTGATAACCACTTGGTAGGTATTCTGGTCCACTCTGATATCACATCAACACATTGATAACCACTTGGTAGGTATTCTGGTCCACTCTGATATCACATCAACACATCGATAACCACTTGGTAGGTATTCTGGTCCACTCTGATATCACATTGATAACCACTTGGTAGGTGTTCTGGTCCACTCTGATATCACATTGATAACCACTTGGTAGGTATTCTGGTCCACTCTGATATCACATCAACACATTGATAACCACTTGGTAGGTATTCTGGTCCACTCTGATATCACATCAACACATCGATAACCACTTGGTAGGTATTCTGGTCCACTCTGATAACACATTGATAACCACTTGGTAGGTGTTCTGGTCCACTCTGATATCACATTGATAACCACTTGGTAGGTATTCTGGTCCACTCTGATATCACATCAACACATCGATAACCACTTGGTAGGTATTCTGGTCCACTCTGATATCACATTGATAACCACTTGGTAGGTGTTCTGGTCCACTCTGATATCACATTGATAACCACTTGGTAGGTATTCTGGTCCACTCTGATATCACATCAACACATCGATAACCACTTGGTAGGTATTCTGGTCCACTCTGATATCACATTGATAACCACTTGGTAGGTGTTCTGGTCCACTCTGATATCACATTGATAACCACTTGGTAGGTATTCTGGTCCACTCTGATATCACATCAACACATCGATAACCACTTGGTAGGTATTCTGGTCCACTCTGATATCACATTGATAACCACTTGGTAGGTGTTCTGGTCCACTCTGATATCACATTGATAACCACTTGGTAGGTATTCTGGTCCACTCTGATTACCTCCTGACCAGTGGTATAATGGTAAGAAAAAGAGTGAGCTCTGGGGGTAAATAGATGTGTAAAACTTAATACCAGGAAACACTTATCTACCATAACAGGTGGGTAAAACTTATTCACTAAATGAAACAGATGGTAAAATGACTTTCCCCTCCACTATATGATTGGTCCTGACCAGGGTTTATGTGATTGGTCCTGACCAGGGTTCATATGATTGGTTCTGACCAGGGTTCATATGATTGGTTCTGACCAGGGTTCATATGATTGGTTCTGACCAGGGTTCATATGATTGGTTCTGACCAGGGTTTATATGATTGGTTCTGACCAGGGTTCATATGATTGGTTCTGACCAGGGTTCATATGATTGGTTCTGACCAGGGTTCATATATTGGTTCTGACCAGGGTTCATATGATTGGTTCTGACCAGTGTTTATCCCTAAAAAGAAAATATTCAAACTTACGTTGAATATTGTCAAAATTAAATTATATATATTTGTAAATCCTACAATTAAATATTTAGAAATGGTCAATAGAAAGTAATCAAACAAAAGGTAGATTATGGTTCACTATTGGCATATGAACTATAACCGAACAACTTTCAGTTTTGCTTGTTTTTAAGCTAAGTAAACACAAAAAGGACATTTCTATTGTCTGACAACACTTGACAAACTCTCAATCCATCCTTGAAATTGTTTGGAAGTCCTCCAAGCCGTTGCCTTTGCCCTTTGAGATGAGAAAGACAGCGTTGGCCCATAGAAGAAAAGGAAAAAAAAGAGTTGTGCCACTGTTGTGTCTCACTGCAAACAGTCTCCTGAAGCC
>NW_027012587.1:30000-50000 GCF_036934945.1 Oncorhynchus masou masou
TGGCAGTGACAAGCTGGAGCGGATTGACATAACGGATACCCTCTCAGTGTGGTCCAGACAAGCTGGAGCTGAATGACATAACGGATACCCTCTCAGTGTGGTCTGGCAGTGACAAGCTGGAGCTGAATGGCATAACGGATACCCTCTCAGTGTGGTCCAGACAGTGACAAGCTGGAGCTGAATGACATAACGGATACCCTCTCAGTGTGGTCTCGCAGTGACAAGCTGGAGCTGAATGACATAACGGATACCCTCTCGGTGTGGTCCAGACAAGCTGGAGCTGAATGACATAACGGATACCCTCTCAGTGTGGTCTGGCAGTGACAAGCTGGAGCTGAATGACATAACGGATACCCTCTCAGTGTGGTCTGGCAGTGACAAGCTGGAGCTGAATGACATAACGGATACACTCTCAGTGTGGTCTGGCAGTGACAAGCTGGAGCTGAATCACATAACGGATACCCTCTCAGTGTGGTCCAGACAAGCTGGAGCTGAATCACATAACGGATACCCTCTCAGTTTGGTCCAGACAAGCTGGAGCTGAATCACATAACGGATACCCTCTCAGTGTGGTCCAGACAAGCTGGAGCTGAATCACATAACGGATACCCTCTCAGTGTGGTCCAGACAAGCTGGAGCTGAATGACATAACGGATACCCTCTCAGTGTGGTCTGGCAGTGACAAGCTGGAGCTGAATGACATAACGGATACCCTCTCAGTGTGGTCTGGCAGTGACAAGCTGGAGCTGAATGACATAACGGATACCCTCTCAGTGTGGTCCAGACAAGCTGGAGCTGAATGACATAACGGATACCCTCTCAGTGTGGTCTGGCAGTGACAAGCTGGAGCTGAATCACATAACAGTTACCCTCTCAGTGTGGTCTGGCAGTGACAAGCTGGAGCTGAATCACATAACGGATACCCTCTCAGTGTGGTCCAGACAAGCTGGAGCTGAATGACATAACGGATACCCTCTCAGTGTGGTCTGGCAGTGACAAGCTGGAGCTGAATCACATAACGGATACCCTCTCAGTGTGGTCCAGACAAGCTGGAGCTGAATGACATAACGGATACCCTCTCAGTGTGGTCTGGCAGTGACAAGCTGGAGCTGAATGACATAACGGATACCCTCTCAGTGTGGTCTGGCAGTGACAAGCTGGAGCTGAATGACATAACGGATACCCTCTCAGTGTGGTCTGGCAGTGACAAGCTGGAGCTGAATGACATAACGGATACCCTCTCAGTGTGGTCCAGACAAGCTGGAGCTGAATCACATAACGGATACCCTCTCAGTGTGGTCTGGCAGTGACAAGCTGGAGCTGAATGACATAACGGATACCCTCTCAGTGTGGTCTGGCAGTGACAAGCTGGAGCTGAATGACAACGGATACCCTCTCAGTGTGGTCCGGACAAGCTGGAGCTGAATGACATAACAGTTACCCTCTCAGTGTGGTCCAGACAAGCTGGAGCTGAATCACATAACGGATACCCTCTCAGTGTGGTCTGGCAGTGACAAGCTGGAGCTGAATCACATAACAGTTACCCTCTCAGTGTGGTCTGGCAGTGACAAGCTGGAGCTGAATGACATAACGGATACCCTCTCAGTGTGGTCTGGCAGTGACAAGCTGGAGCTGAATCACATAACGGATACCCTGCCTCTGATTGAGAACCATACCAGGCCAAACACAGAAATAGCAAATCATAGAAAAACTAACATAGACAACCCCGCCAACTCACACCCTTACAATACTAAAACAAAGACTTAACAAAAAGAACTAAGGTCAGAACGTGAAAGGCTTGCGAATAAGTCCTTCGTTTTTGGGGTTTTACTCGGGTAAAACAATTTGGCTAATCTATACTTCCATATTTCTACGTCCTGTTCTTGAAGATCGAGGGGTATAGTATGTATTGGAATGACTGGAATTCTGATAAGACGTTGGTTTTTAATTTAAAGATATCATTTAATCGTATTTATTATATGTAGTAGAAAGCGATGGGTTAGAAGAGGCCTACATAAATCACCAACAAATAAAGTCAAATTGAACATCCATATGTGGCCAGCTATGTAAACATTGATTTATCCTGCAATAGATGACGTTCATTTTTTAAACATATTTTTTTTGTCTTCTTCTAATGCCTCTTAAAGGGGAAAGTAATATAAAAGTAATATAAAAGTAATCAGAATGTAATCTAAAAGTAATCTAAAAGTAATCGGAATGTAATCTAAAAGTAATCAAATGTAATCGGAATGTAATCTAAAAGTAATCTAAAAGTAATCGGAATGTAATGTAAAAGTAATCTAAATGTAATCGGAATGTAATCTAAAAGTAATCAAATGTAATCGGAATGTAATCTAAAAGTAATCGGAATGTAATGTAAAAGTAATCTAAATGTAATCGGAATGTAATCTAAAAGTAATCTAAAAGTAATCAAATGTAATCGGAACGTAATCTAAAAGTAATCCAAATGCAATCGGAATGTTATCAGATTACAATACCGAGTTTGGGGATAATTTCAAAAGTTACGTTACTGATTACAATTTTTGTAACGGTAACGGATTACATTTAGAAGGTAACCTAGCCAACCCTGAAATTTATGATATTTCACCCTTTGATTCTTGAAGAATATAAGTTTAAAAAAATGGATGTACCTGATTGCTGATTGGCCCTTTAACTTGTCATGTGGACAGCGAGTGTATGTGTTTTAGAAAATGGAAGGGCCTCATGTCTGGATTCACCTCACTGAAAAAAGGACAGCCTCTTTCAAAACTAAACGTTAACGAACCACAGAAATGCAGCATTGCAGCAGCTGTCTCAGCCTGGCTACACTTGTTGGCCCCGAGGCAGATTGACGAACTTATCAAGTCATCATGGAGATGGAGGAATCTTCACTATCCCAGTGTGTATACACACACACACACACACACACACACACACACACACACACACACACACACACACACACACACACACACACACACACACACACACACACACACACACACACACACACACACACACACACACACACACACACAGAGAAATTGTCTCCCCAGTGATTTACCAACTCACCTGTGGAGGAACTTAGACAGTTTGACCTGCCTCCTCCTCTCCGGGGGCCTTAATACAGATCAGAGGAAAACCAGCAACAAACATCAAGAAAAGGTGTGATTTACAACAATAACTCAACGTCAACAAACGTTGATTTTCATCACTGTCGTCATAGGCGTTGTCAGGGGTTAGCGGTTTCCGAGCGTCACACTCGTCTGGATTGGCTCGGTCTTTCTCCTCTCTACATATTCTAATTCCATTTCTCATGAGGAATTTTTTGTTAGCCCGGGCTTCGTCGTCGTCGATGTACTTGAGAGAGAGAGATTGCTACACTGAAAAAAAATGAGTTCACAACTCACTGGCAGCCATGGGTGCATTGAGCTAGTATCAATCACTGCCAACATACAAACGCTCACGGGGAAGTATGCCTGAAATCTAGCTGTAGTCCTGTTGCTGTGTTGCTGTGTTGCTCTCAGGAGGAGCAACAATGTCCCACGGGACGCATTCTCTCACAACACACACACCCACAGACATGTTATTCTGCTGAGAATGAGCGCTTACCAAAACCACCTGATAGAAGAAAAAAAATGGTTTGACAGAACGTAGAGAATTCTCAGAGCACATGTTGTGTTACTGGATTTGAAATATTTCAATCTGAGGATTTTTAAAAAACTTCTTTCGTTCTCCTAACTTCTGTTGTCTGAATCAAGACGGGGTAGGATGTACAAGCTTCGTGGAGTATTCTGTGTTTGTTGCGATTATGTTGCCGCTATAACGTGGCATTCAACCAAGAGGCAATCTGTTGTCATGCTCAATCGGCTGCCAGTATTTGAATAAATCATTGTTTTCAGCTAGAGGTGATTCTGTTTGATATTGTGACCTATATAACAAGATGAGCCAGAGAGAGAGAGAGAGCGAGAGAGAGCCTTGCTGTTGCTGTCTGTCTGTCTCTGAACCGAGGACCTCTCTCCTAACAGTCAGCTGTATCTTATTAAATAAAGCAGTGATACTTCCTGTCTGTCTCTGTACTGAGGACCTCTCTCCTAACAGTCAGCTGTATCTAATTAAATAAATCAGTGATACTTCCTGTCTGTCTCTGTACCGAGGACCTCTCTCCCATCAGTCAGCTGTATCTAATTAAATAAAGCAGTGCTACTTCCTGTCTGTCTCTGTACCGAGGACCTCTCTCCTATCAGTCAGCTGTATCTAATTAAATAAAGCAGTGCTACTTCCTGTCTGTCTCTGTACCGAGGACCTCTCTCCTAACAGTCAGCTGTATCTTATTAAATAAAGCAGTGATACTTCCTGTCTGTCTCTGTACCGAGGACCTCTCTCCTAACAGTCAGCTGTATCTTATTAAATAAATCAGTGATACTTCCTGTCTGTCTCTGTACCGAGGACCTCTCTCCTAACAGTCAGCTGTATCTTATTAAATAAATCAGTGATACTTCCTGTCTGTCTCTGTACCGAGGACCTCTCTCCCATCAGTCAGCTGTATCGAATTAAATAAAGCAGTGCTACTTCCTGTCTGTCTCTGTACCGAGGACCTCTCTCCTATCAGTCAGCTGTATCTAATTAAATAAAGCAGTGCTACTTCCTGTCTGTCTCTGTACCGAGGACCTCTCTCCTATCAGTCAGCTGTATCTAATTAAATAAATCAGTGCTACTTCCTGTCTGTCTCTGTACCGAGGACCTCTCTCCTAACAGTCAGCTGTATCTTATTAAATAAATCAGTGATACTTCCTGTCTGTCTCTGTACCGAGGACCTCTCTCCTAACAGTCAGCTGTATCTTATTAAATAAAGCAGTGATACTTCCTGTCTTTCTCTGTACCGAGGACCTCTCTCCTAACAGTCAGCTGTATCTAATTAAATAAATCAGTGATACTTCCTGTCTGTCTCTGTACCGAGGACCTCTCTCCTATCAGTCAGCTTGTATCTTATTAAATAAATCAGTGATACTTCCTGTCTGTCTCTGTACCGAGGACCTCTCTCCTATCAGTCAGCTTGTATCTTATTAAATAAAGCAGTGCTACTTCCTGTCTGTCTCTGTACTACCTCTCCCATCAGTCAGCTGTATCTAATTAAATAAAGCAGTGATACTTCTTGTCTGTCTCTGTACTGAGGACCTCTCTCCTATCAGTCAGCTTGTATCTTATTAAATAAAGCAGTGCTACTTCCTGTCTGACTCTGTACCGAGGACCTCTCTCCTATCAGTCAGCTTGTATCTTATTAAATAAATCAGTGATACTTCCTGTCTGTCTCTGTACCGAGGACCTCTCTCCTATCAGTCAGCTGTATCTAATTAAATAAATCAGTGATACTTCCTGTCTGACTCTGTACCGAGGACCTCTCTCCTATCAGTCAGCTTGTATCTAATTAAATAAAGCAGTGATACTTCCTGTCTGTCTCTGTACCGAGGACCTCTCTCCTATCAGTCAGCTTGTATCTTATTAAATAAAGCAGTGATACTTCCTGTCTGACTCTGTACCGAGGACCTCTCTCCTATCAGTCAGCTTGTATCTTATTAAATGAATCAGAAGCAGAGACATTAGTTGTGTTAACTACTGGTTGGCTTGTCCTGAGCCCCCACTGACATCCCATTGAGCTTCCTGATTGGAGGTTACTGTGAAGGCAGGCAGTAGTGGAGAGCTGGGCTGTGAGTTACTGTGAAGGCAGGCAGTAGTGGAGAGCTGGGCTGTGAGTTACTGTGAAGGCAGGCAGTAGTGGAGAGCTGGGCTGTGAGTTACTGTGAAGGCAGGCAGTAGTGGAGAGCTGGGCTGTGAGTTACTGTGAAGGCAGGCAGTAGAGGAGAGCTGGGCTGTGAGTTACTGTGAAGGCAGGCAGTAGTGGAGAGCTGGGCTGTGAGTTACTGTGAAGGCAGGCAGTAGTGGAGAGCTGGGCTGTGAGTTACTGTGAAGGCAGGCAGTAGTGGAGAGCTGGGCTGTGAGTTACTGTGAAGGCAGGCAGTAGTGGAGAGCTGGGCTGTGAGTTACTGTGAAGGCAGGCAGTAGAGGAGAGCTGGGCTGTGAGTTACTGTGAAGGCAGGCAGTAGTGGAGAGCTGGGCTGTGAGTTACTGTGAAGGCAGGCAGTAGAGGAGAGCTGGGCTGTGAGTTACTGTGAAGGCAGGCAGTAGAGGAGAGCTGGGCTGTGAGTTACTGTGAAGGCAGGCAGTAGTGGAGAGCTGGGCTGTGAGTTACTGTGAAGGCAGGCAGTAGTGGAGAGCTGGGCTGTGAGTTACTGTGAAGGCAGGCAGTAGTGGAGAGCTGGGCTGTGAGTTACTGTGAAGGCAGGCAGTAGTGGAGAGCTGGGCTGTGAGTTACTGTGAAGGCAGGCAGTAGTGGAGAGCTGGGCTGTGAGTTACTGTGAAGGCAGGCAGTAGAGGAGAGCTGGGCTGTGAGTTACTGTGAAGGCAGGCAGTAGTGGAGAGCTGGGCTGTGAGTTACTGTGAAGGCAGGCAGTAGTGGAGAGCTGGGCTGTGAGTAGCTGTGAAGGCAGGCAGTAGTGGAGAGCTGGGCTGTGAGTTACTGTGAAGGCAGGCAGTAGTGGAGAGCTGGGCTGTGAGTTACTGTGAAGGCAGGCAGTAGTGGAGAGCTGGGCTGTGAGTTACTGTGAAGGCAGGCAGTAGTGGAGAGCTGGGCTGTGAGTTACTGTGAAGGCAGGCAGTAGTGGAGAGCTGGGCTGTGAGTTACTGTGAAGGCAGGCAGTAGTGGAGAGCTGGGCTGTGAGTTACTGTGAAGGCAGGCAGTAGTGGAGAGCTGGGCTGTGAGTTACTGTGAAGGCAGGCAGTAGAGGAGAGCTGGGCTGTGAGTTACTGTGAAGGCAGGCAGTAGTGGAGAGCTGGGCTGTGAGTTACTGTGAAGGCAGGCAGTAGTGGAGAGCTGGGCTGTGAGTTACTGTGAAGGCAGGCAGTAGTGGAGAGCTGGGCTGTGAGTTACTGTGAAGGCAGGCAGTAGTGGAGAGCTGGGCTGTGAGTTACTGTGAAGGCAGGCAGTAGTGGAGAGCTGGGCTGTGAGTTACTGTGAAGGCAGGCAGTAGTGGAGAGCTGGGCTGTGAGTTACTGTGAAGGCAGGCAGTAGTGGAGAGCTGGGCTGTGAGTTACTGTGAAGGCAGGCAGTAGTGGAGAGCTGGGCTGTGAGTTACTGTGAAGGCAGGCAGTAGTGGAGAGCTGGGCTGTGAGTTACTGTGAAGGCAGGCAGTAGAGGAGAGCTGGGCTGTGAGTTACTGTGAAGGCAGGCAGTAGTGGAGAGCTGGGCTGTGAGTTACTGTGAAGGCAGGCAGTAGTGGAGAGCTGGGCTGTGAGTTACTGTGAAGGCAGGCAGTAGAGGAGAGCTGGGCTGTGAGTTACTGTGAAGGCAGGCAGTAGAGGAGAGCTGGGCTGTGAGTTACTGTGAAGGCAGGCAGTAGAGGAGAGCTGGGCTGTGAGTTACTGTGAAGGCAGGCAGTAGTGGAGAGCTGGGCTGTGAGTTACTGTGAAGGCAGGCAGTAGAGGAGAGCTGGGCTGTGAGTTACTGTGAAGGCAGGCAGTAGTGGAGAGCTGGGCTGTGAGTTACTGTGAAGGCAGGCAGTAGTGGAGAGCTGGGCTGTGAGTTACTGTGAAGGCAGGCAGTAGTGGAGAGCTGGGCTGTGAGTTACTGTGAAGGCAGGCAGTAGAGGAGAGCTGGGCTGTGAGTTACTGTGAAGGCAGGCAGTAGTGGAGAGCTGGGTTGTGAGTTACTGTGAAGGCAGGCAGTAGTGGAGAGCTGGGCTGTGAGTTACTGTGAAGGCAGGCAGTAGTGGAGAGCTGGGCTGTGAGTTACTGTGAAGGCAGGCAGTAGTGGAGAGCTGGGCTGTGAGTTACTGTGAAGGCAGGCAGTAGTGGAGAGCTGGGCTGTGAGTTACTGTGAAGTTCACTTTGACATGAAGACCTTTCCTTTCTGTTGATGCTTATTTGCTCCTGTTGGAGGCTGGCTGTTGGCACAGCAGTAGCTTCCTCCCTAGACCTGTATAACAATTAGCCATGGGGAGTAGCGGATTGATGGAGTGAGGATAGAGGGAGGGAGGGGGATGGGGAGGGAGGGAGGGGGGGGGTGGGAGGGAGGGGGGACAGAGGGAGGGAGGGGGTGGGGAAGGAGGGAGGGGGGTGAGGAGGGGGGACAGAGGGAGGGAGGGGAATGGGGAAGGAGGGGGGAGGGGAGGGAGGGTGGAGGGAGGGGGACAGAGGGAGGGGGAGGGGGAGGGAGGGAGGGGGGGTGGGGAGGGGGGACAGAGGGGTGGGGGAACCTTTATTGCAAATAAATTAGGATGATTTTCTTTTCACACTCCCCTCCTCTCCTCTAAACAGTTAGCATTAACAGTTAGCGGTGGCAGTCAGACCCTCCTCTCCTCTAAACAGTTAGCATTAACAGTTAGCGGTGACAGACAGGCCCTCCTCTCCTTTAAACAGTTAGCATTAACAGTAGGCGGTGGCAGGCAGGCCCTCCTCTCCTCTAAATAGTTAGCATTAACAGTGGCAGGCCCTCCTCTCCTCTAAACAGTTAGCATTAACAGTTAGAGGTGGCAGGCAGGCCCTCCGCTCCTCTAAACAGTTAGCATTAACAGTTAGCAGTGGCAGGCCCTCCTCTCCTCTAAACAGTTAGCATTTGCAGTTAGCAGTGGCAGACAGCCCCTCCTCTCTTAAACCTTTATTTAACTAGACAAGTCAGTTAATTAAGAACAAAATCTTATTTACACAAATGGCCTACCAAAAGGCAAAAGGCCTCCTGCGGGGACAGGGGCTGGGATTTAAAAAAATATCTATATATACACTACCTTTCAACAGTTTGAAGCCACTTAGAAATGTCCTTGTTTTTGAAAGAAAAGCACAGTTTTTGTCCATTACATTAACATCACATTGATCAGAAATACAAGTGTTGACATTGTTATTGTTGTAAATGACTATTGTAGGTGGAAACGGCTGATTTTTAATAGAATATCTACACAGCAACCATCACTCCTGTGTCCCAATGGCATGTTGTGTTAGCTAATCCAAGTTTATCATTTAAAAAAGGCTAATTGATCATTAGAAAACCGTTTTGCAATTATGTTAGAACAGCTGAAAACTGTTGTACTCATTAAATAAGCAATAAAACTGGCTTCTTTAGACTAGTTGAGTATCTGGAGCATCAGCATGTGTGGGTTCGATTACAGGCTCAAAATGGCCAGAAACAAAGACCTTACTTCTGAAACTCGTCAGTCTATTCTTGTTCTAAGAAATGAAGGCTATTCCATGCGAGAAATTGCCAAGAAACTGAAGATCTCGTACAACTCTGTGTACTACTCCCTTCGCAAAACAGCGCAAACTGGCTCTAACCATTATAGAAAGAGGAGTGGGAGGCCCCGGTGCACAACTGAGCAAGAGGACATGTACATTAGAGTGTCTAGTTTGAGAAACAGACGCTTCAGAAGTCCTCAACTGGCAGCTTCATTAAACAGTACCCGCAAAACACCAGTCTCAACATCAACAGTGAAGAGGCGACTCTGGGATGCTGGCCTTCTCGGCAGAGTTGCAAAGAAAAAGCCATATCTCAGACTGGCCAATAAAAATACAAGATTAAGATGGGCAAAATAACACAGACACTGGACAGAGAAACTGCCTAGAAGGTCAGCATCCCGGAGTCGCCTCTTCACTGTTGACGTTGAGACTGGTGTTTTGTGGTTGATGTAAATTGAGAAGAGCGTGGGGCCTAGGATTGAGCCTTGGGGTACTCCCTTGGTGACAGGCAGTGGCTGAGACAGCATATTTTCTGACTTTAAACACTGCACTCTTTCAGAGAGGTAGTTAGCAAACCAGGCCAAAGACCCTTCCGGGACACCAATCCTCCTTAGCCGGCCCACAAGAATGGAATTGTCACACCCTGACCATAGTTTGCTTTGTAGGTTTATATGATTTGTTTGGTCAGGGTGTGATCTGAGTGGGTATTCTATGTTGTGTGTCAAGTTTGTCTGTTTCTGTGTTTGGCCTGGTATGGTTCTCAATCAGTTAGTCATCGAAGCATCGTTACCAGTCGCTCCACAAAAGCCGCGGCCCTTGCAGAGCAAGGGGAACTACTACTTCAAGATCTCAGAGCAAGGGGAACTACTACTTCAAGGTCTCAGAGCCAGGGGAACTACTACTTCAAGGTCTCAGAGCAAGTGACGTCACTGATTGAAACGCTATTTAGCGCGCACCGCTAACTAAGCTAGCTGTTTCACATCCGTTACACAAACATACATAATACACTGACATATTGACCCGATAACACTCAGTCTAAGAAGGTCTTTATTCTTCATCTACGATGTATTATATTTAAATGGAGAGAGAGAGAGAGAGACAGAGAGAGACAGAAAGAGAGAGAGAGAGAGAGACAGAGAAAAAAGAAAGAGAGAGAGAGAAAGAGAGAGAGAGAGAGAGAGAGAGAGAGAGAGAGAGAGAGAGAGAGAGAGAGAGAGACAGAGAGAGAGAGAGAGAGACAGAGAGAGAGAGAGAGAGGGAGATAGAGAGGGGATGGGTGCACAGGAGATAGGGGCACCATGGAAAGGGCCAGGCATCCCTCCCTACCGCCATAAACCACCCTACCTCCCTACCTACCTCCCTACCTACCTCCCTACCTACCTGGCAATCAGAAGGAGAACCAAGTCCACCTGCTCACTACATTCACACTCTACAGTAATAAACTACACTTGATATGACAATGAAGCGTTCTTTGCTTCTCTGTGAGCACCCGGAGGGTATATGACTCATACCAACATCTCTGTGGATGACAATTATCCCAAAACAAGCCCAAACACCTCTTCACTATAGCAATAAGATAATTAAGTATAAGTTATGTTGACTGGTTAAAGGCTGGATTGAACCGCCCCGACCCAGTTTCAAAACGTGGGAAAAAGAAACAACACATTCATTGAATTTTGCAATGGTTGTTGTTTTTGTCGCCTGCACCTTGTTGTTTACTCGTTGTTGTTTACGTCATAAATACTCCCAACCCCTGGCAGTTAGTGAAACATTGTTCCATTTATATGGCTGATGACTAGAAGTTTCCCTCTTTCGTGATGTTTCATCACCCAACGAATTCCTTACCAAACTAATGCTGACTATCGCCGAAGAAAAGCTCTCTGGTAGTGTGTGTGTGTGTGTGTGTGTGTGTGTGTGTGTGTGTGTGTGTGTGTGTGTGTGTGTGTGTGTGTGTGTGTGTGTGTGTGTGTGTGTGTGTGTGTGTGTGTGTGTGTGTGTGTGTGTGTGTGTGTGTGTACTGTATTTCTGTTCTGGGGTTTTGTTCTCCTCTCTGTGGCTACTGCATCTTTCCCAGTATTTATCAGAACTGGGTTCGAATGGTATTCCAAATCTTCCCAATACTTTATCCTGTGCCTGATAGAGCTTGCGTGTCACAATGGAGCCAATGGAATAGTCCCCAAAGGGCAAAGTAAGAGTTGCAAAGCTACCGATAATTTACCAAATGAACAGAAAGACTTTGGTAATCTATGGTAACTTTGGTCATTTATACTTGAATAACTTCTTTTTTTTTAAACGTATTCATATATAGTATTCATTTTGTTTTATATAGTGTCCACATTGTCCATGGATTTCTAGTAGAAGACCAAGAGGTTCAAGAGAAAAATTGCCTAGTTAAATGAAAACAAAAGCATTCTTCTTTAATTAACTCTGCAACTCTTCCAACTTTGATTTTTTTCTTCACAACTGCCACCAGTTTGATGCCAAGAAATTTACAACAAAGACATATTGACATAGTAAAATACATTAAAGTGTGTAACTTAAACTACTATAAAAGATCATGCTGAAACCCTCATATTAGACCCCACTGGCACTAAATTGATGGTATATATTTTGGAATGATGGTTTACATCTCTTTAATTCTATTTATTTTATTTTAAATTAATCTTATTTAATGATCTCATATATTTTTTTACGTTTGGTAAGGCAGAGGGACAGACATGGAGAACAAGAGCACCACCTCCCAGCTGCCCACTGCACTGAGGCTAGGGAACACGGTCACCACCGACAAATCCATGATTATTGAAAACTTCAACAAGCATTTCTCAACGGCTGGCCATGCCTTCCGCCTGGCTACTCCAACCTCGACCAACAGCTCCGGCCCCCCCGCAGCTCCTCGCCCAAGCCTCTCCAGGTTCTCCTTTACCCAAATCCAGATAGCAGATGTTCTGAAAGAGCTGCAAAACCTGGACCCGTATAAATCAGCTGGGCTTGACAATCTGGACCCTCTATTTCTGAAACTATCCGCCGCCATTGTCGCAACCCCTATTACCAGCCTGTTCAACCACTCTTTCATATCGTCTGAGATCCCCAAGGATTGGAAAGCTGCCGCAGTCATCCCAATCTTCAAAGGGGGAGACACCCTGGACCCAAACTGTTACAGACCTATATCCATTCTGCCTTGCCTATCTAAGGTCTTCGAAAGCCAAGTCAACAAACAGGTCACTGACCATCTCGAATCCCACCGTACCTTCTCTGCTATGCAATCTGGTTTCCGAGCCGGTCACGGGTGCACCTCAGCCACACTCAAGGTACTAAACGACATCATAACCGCCATCGATAAAAGACAGTACTGTGCAGCCGTCTTCATCGACCTTGCCAAGGCTTTCGACTCTGTCAATCACCATATTCTTATCGGCAGACTCAGTAGCCTCGGTTTTTCGGATGACTGCCTTGCCTGGTTCACCAATTACTTTGCAGACAGAGTTCAGTGTGTCAAATCGGAGGGCATGCTGTCTTGCTGCGGGCGATTCCCTGATCCACCTCTACGCAGACGACACCATTCTATATACTTTCGGCCCGTCATTGGACACTGTGCTATCTAACCTCCAAACGAGCTTCAATGCCATACAACACTCCTTCCGTGGCCTCCAACTGCTCTTAAACGCTAGTAAAACCAAATGCATGCTTTTCAACCGATCGCTGCCTGCACCCGCTTGCCCGACTAGCATCACCACACTGGATGGTTCCGACCTTGAATATGTGGACACCTATAAGTACCTAGGTGTCTGGCTAGACTGCAAACTCTCCTTCCAGACCCATATCAAACATCTCCAATCGAAAATCAAATCAAGAGTCGGCTTTCTATTCCGTAACAAAGCCTCCTTCACTCACACTGCCAAGCTTACCCTAGTAAAACTGACTATCCTACCGATCCTCGACTTTGGCGATGTCATCTACAAAATTGCTTCCAACACTCTTCTCAGCAAACTGGATGCAGTTTATCACAGTGCCATCCGTTTTGTCACTAAAGCACCTAATACTACCCACCACTGCGACTTGTATGCTCTAGTCGGCTGGCCCTCGTTACATATTCGTCGCCAGACCCACTGGCTCCAGGTCGTCTACAAGTCCATGCTAGGTAAAGCTCCGCCTTATCTCAGTTGACTGGTCACGATGGCAACACCCATCCGTAGCACGCGCTCCAGCAGGTGTATCTCACTGATCATCCCTAAAGCCAACACCTCATTCGGCCGCCTTTCGTTCCAGTACTCTGCTGCCTGTGACTGGAACGAATTGCAAAAATCGCTGAAGTTGAAGACCTTTATCTCCCTCACCAACTTCAAACATCAGCTATCTGAGCAGCTAACCGATCGCTGCAGCTGTACATAATCTATTGGTAAATAGCCCACCCATTTTCACCTACCTCATCCCCACAGTTTTCATTTATTTACTTTTCTGCTCTTCTGCACACCAATATCTCTACCTGTACATGACCATTTATCAATCCAGTGTTAATCTGCAATATTGTAATTATTCGCCTACCTCCTCATGCCTTTTGCACACATTGTATATAGACTCCCCTTTTTTTTCTTTTTTTTTCTACTGTGTTATTGACTTGTTAATTGTTTACTTCATGTGTAACTCTGTGTTGTCTGTTCACACTGCTATGCTTTATCTTGGCCAGGTCGCAGTTGTAAATGAGAACTTGTTCTCAACTAGCCTACCTGGTTAAATAAAGGTGAAATAAAAAAATAAAAATAAAAGAGATGATTATAAACACCTGTGATAATCCGAAGTACCCAAAATGGCCACTAGATGTCCTGTGATAGATTTCAATTTCTGGTAGTTTACTGAAATATTTCCCAGTGATATACCCTCACTTTGGAACCTCAGGCGAAGTACATTTTACATTTCAGTGACAAAGCATTTGAAAGAAAACGGATAGTATTTGGACCCTCGTCGGGTAATCGCTGACATGCGAATTCCTCTTATACGCCTGTTTACATGTAGATACAGTGGGGCAAAAAAGTATTTTGTCAGCCAACAATTGTGCTAGTTCTCCCACTTAAAAAGATGAGAGAGGCCTGTAATTTTCATCATAGGTACACTTCAACTATGATAGACAAAATGAGGGGGAGAAAATCACGTCTACACTCTGACACACACTCTCACTAACACCCACACACTTAGAGACTTATGCATGCACACTCACCACCACACACACACCACTTACTATCTACCATTGTAATTATAATTATTAATATGATTATTACTACTATTACCATTATTAATAGTATTAGTATAATTATTATTAATGTTACTATTATTAAAATTAATGTTACTGTTATCACTGTTAATGTTACTATTATTAAAATTAATGTTACTGTTATCACTATTAATGTTACTATTATTAATATTAATGTTACTATTATCACTATTAATGTTACTATTATTAATATTAATGTTACTGTTATCACTATTAATATTACTATTATTAATATTAACGTCACTATTATCACTATTAATGTTACTATTATTAATATTAATGTCACTATTAATGTTACTGTTATCACTATTAATGTAACTATTATCACTATTAATGTTACTATTATTAATATTAATGTTACTATTATCACTATTAATGTCACTATTATCACTATTAATGTAACTAGTATTAATATTAAGGTAACTATTATTAATATTAATGTAACTATTATCACTATTAATGTAACTAGTATTAATATTAATGTAACTATTATTAATATTAATGTTACTATTATTAATATTAATGTAACTATTATTAATATTAATGTTACTATTATCACTATTAATGTTACTATTATTAGTATTAATGTTACTATTGTCACTATTAATGTTACTATTATCACTATTAATGTTACTATTATCATTATTAATGTTACTATTATCACTATTAATGTTACTATTATTAATATTAATGTTACTATTATTCATATTAATGTAACTATTATCACTATTAATGTCTCTATTATTAATATTAATGTTACTATTATTAATATTAATGTCACTATTATCACTATTAATGTTACTATTATTAATATTAATGTCACTATTATCACTATTAATGTCACTATTATCACTATTAATGTTACTATTATCACTATTCTTATTACTATTACTAATATTAATGTTACTATTATCACTATTATTATTACTATTACTAATATTAATGTTACTATTGTCACTATTATTATTACTATTACTAATATTAATGTTACTATTATCACTATTATTATTACTATTACTAATATTAATGTTACTATTATCACTATTAATGTAACTATTACTAATATTAATGTTACTATTATTAATATTAATGTTACTATTATCACTATTAATGTTACTATTATCACTATTAATATTATTATTATTAATATTAATGTTACTGTTATCACTATTAATATTACTATTATTAATATTAACGTCACTATTATCACTATTAATGTTACTATTATTAATATTAATGTCACTATTATCACTATTAATGTTACTATTATTAATATTAATGTCACTATTATCACTATTAATGTTACTATTATTAATATTAATGTTACTATTATCACTATTAATGTAACTAGTATTAATATTAATGTAACTATTATTAATATTAATGTAACTATTATCACTATCAATGTAACGATTATTAATATTAATGTTACTATTATTAATATTAATGTTACTATTATTATTACTAATATTAATATTAATGTTACTATTATTAGTTAGATTACTTGTTAGATATTACTGCATTGTCGGAACTGGAAGCACAAGCATTTCGCTACACTCACATTAACATCTGCTATCCATGTGTATGTGACAAATAAAATTTGATTTGATTTGATTTGATTTATTATTACTATTATTAATATTAATGTTACTAGTATTCATAGTAATGTAACTATTATCACTATTAATGTTACTAGTATTCATATTAATGTAACTATTACTAATATTAATGTTACTATTATCACTATTATTATTACTATTACTAATATTAATGTTACTATTATCACTATTAATGTAACTATTACTAATATTAATGTTACTATTATTAATATTAATGTTACTATTATCACTATTAATGTTACTATTATCACTATTAATATTATTATTATTAATATTAATGTTACTGTTATCACTATTAATATTACTATTATTAATATTAACGTCACTATTATCACTATTAATGTTACTATTATTAATATTAATGTCACTATTATCACTATTAATGTTACTATTATTAATATTAATGTCACTATTATCACTATTAATGTTACTATTATTAATATTAATGTTACTATTATCACTATTAATGTAACTAGTATTAATATTAATGTAACTATTATTAATATTAATGTAACTATTATCACTATCAATGTAACTATTATTAATATTAATGTTACTATTATTAATATTTATGTTACTATTATTATTACTAATATTAATATTAATGTTACTATTATTAGTTAGATTACTTGTTAGATATTACTGCATTGTGAACTGGAAGCACAAGCATTTCGCTACACTCACATTAACATCTGCTATCCATGTGTATGTGACAAATAAAATTTGATTTGATTTGATTTGATTTATTATTACTATTATTAATATTAATGTTACTAGTATTCATAGTAATGTAACTATTATCACTATTAATGTTACTAGTATTCATATTAATGTAACTATTATTAATATTAATGTTACTATTATTAATATTAATGTAACTATTATTAATATTAATGTTACTATTATCACTATTAATGTTACTATTATTAGTATTAATGTTACTATTGTCACTATTAATGTTACTATTATCACTATTAATGTTACTATTATCATTATTAATGTTACTATTATCACTATTAATGTTACTATTATTAATATTAATGTTACTATTATTCATATTAATGTAACTATTATCACTATTAATGTCTCTATTATTAATATTAATGTTACTATTATTAATATTAATGTCACTATTATCACTATTAATGTTACTATTATTAATATTAATGTCACTATTATCACTATTAATGTCACTATTATCACTATTAATGTTACTATTATCACTATTCTTATTACTATTACTAATATTAATGTTACTATTATCACTATTATTATTACTATTACTAATATTAATGTTACTATTGTCACTATTATTATTACTATTACTAATATTAATGTTACTATTATCACTATTATTATTACTATTACTAATATTAATGTTACTATTATCACTATTAATGTAACTATTACTAATATTAATGTTACTATTATTAATATTAATGTTACTATTATCACTATTAATGTTACTATTATCACTATTAATATTATTATTATTAATATTAATGTTACTGTTATCACTATTAATATTACTATTATTAATATTAACGTCACTATTATCACTATTAATGTTACTATTATTAATATTAATGTCACTATTATCACTATTAATGTTACTATTATTAATATTAATGTCACTATTATCACTATTAATGTTACTATTATTAATATTAATGTTACTATTATCACTATTAATGTAACTAGTATTAATATTAATGTAACTATTATTAATATTAATGTAACTATTATCACTATCAATGTAACGATTATTAATATTAATGTTACTATTATTAATATTAATGTTACTATTATTATTACTAATATTAATATTAATGTTACTATTATTAGTTAGATTACTTGTTAGATATTACTGCATTGTCGGAACTGGAAGCACAAGCATTTCGCTACACTCACATTAACATCTGCTATCCATGTGTATGTGACAAATAAAATTTGATTTGATTTGATTTGATTTATTATTACTATTATTAATATTAATGTTACTAGTATTCATAGTAATGTAACTATTATCACTATTAATGTTACTAGTATTCATATTAATGTAACTATTACTAATATTAATGTTACTATTATCACTATTATTATTACTATTACTAATATTAATGTTACTATTATCACTATTAATGTAACTATTACTAATATTAATGTTACTATTATTAATATTAATGTTACTATTATCACTATTAATGTTACTATTATCACTATTAATATTATTATTATTAATATTAATGTTACTGTTATCACTATTAATATTACTATTATTAATATTAACGTCACTATTATCACTATTAATGTTACTATTATTAATATTAATGTCACTATTATCACTATTAATGTTACTATTATTAATATTAATGTCACTATTATCACTATTAATGTTACTATTATTAATATTAATGTTACTATTATCACTATTAATGTAACTAGTATTAATATTAATGTAACTATTATTAATATTAATGTAACTATTATCACTATCAATGTAACTATTATTAATATTAATGTTACTATTATTAATATTAATGTTACTATTATTATTACTAATATTAATATTAATGTTACTATTATTAGTTAGATTACTTGTTAGATATTACTGCATTGTCGGAACTGGAAGCACAAGCATTTAGCTACACTCACATTAACATCTGCTATCCATGTGTATGTGACAAATAAAATTTGATTTGATTTGATTTGATTTATTATTACTATTATTAATATTAATGTTACTAGTATTCATAGTAATGTAACTATTATCACTATTAATGTTACTAGTATTCATATTAATGTAACTATTATTAATATTAATGTTACTATTATTAATATTAATGTAACTATTATTAATATTAATGTTACTATTATCACTATTAATGTTACTATTATTAGTATTAATGTTACTATTGTCACTATTAATGTTACTATTATCACTATTAATGTTACTATTATCATTATTAATGTTACTATTATCACTATTAATGTTACTATTATTAATATTAATGTTACTATTATTCATATTAATGTAACTATTATCACTATTAATGTCTCTATTATTAATATTAATGTTACTATTATTAATATTAATGTCACTATTATCACTATTAATGTTACTATTATTAATATTAATGTCACTATTATCACTATTAATGTCACTATTATCACTATTAATGTTACTATTATCACTATTCTTATTACTATTACTAATATTAATGTTACTATTATCACTATTATTATTACTATTACTAATATTAATGTTACTATTGTCACTATTATTATTACTATTACTAATATTAATGTTACTATTATCACTATTATTATTACTATTACTAATATTAATGTTACTATTATCACTATTAATGTAACTATTACTAATATTAATGTTACTATTATTAATATTAATGTTACTATTATCACTATTAATGTTACTATTATCACTATTAATATTATTATTATTAATATTAATGTTACTGTTATCACTATTAATATTACTATTATTAATATTAACGTCACTATTATCACTATTAATGTTACTATTATTAATATTAATGTCACTATTATCACTATTAATGTTACTATTATTAATATTAATGTCACTATTATCACTATTAATGTTACTATTATTAATATTAATGTTACTATTATCACTATTAATGTAACTAGTATTAATATTAATGTAACTATTATTAATATTAATGTAACTATTATCACTATCAATGTAACGATTATTAATATTAATGTTACTATTATTAATATTAATGTTACTATTATTATTACTAATATTAATATTAATGTTACTATTATTAGTTAGATTACTTGTTAGA
>NW_027012587.1:55000-72500 GCF_036934945.1 Oncorhynchus masou masou
GCCATTGGGCTCTGGTCAAAAGTAGTGCACTATGTATGGGATAAAGGGGGCCATTGGGCTCTGGTCAAAAGTAGTGCACTATGTAGGGGATTAGGGGCCATTGGGCTCTGGTCAAAAGTAGTGCACTATGTAGGGGATAAGGGGGCCATTGGGCTCTGGTCAAAAGTAGTGCACTATGTAGGGGATAAGTGGGCCATTGGGCTCTGGTCAAAAGTAGTGCACTATGTAGGGGATAAGGGGGCCATTGGGCTCTGGTCAAAAGTAGTGCACTATGTAGGGGATAAGGGGGCCATTGGGCTCTGGTCAAAAGTAGTGCACTATGTAGGGGATAAGGGGGCCATTGGGCTCTGGTCAAAAGTAGTGCACTATGTAGGGGATAAGGGGGCCATTGGGCTCTGGTCAAAAGTAGTGCACTATGTAGGGGATAAGGGGGCCATTGGGCTCTGGTCAAAAGTAGTGCACTATGTAGGGGATAAGGGGGCCATTGGGCTCTGGTCAAAAGTAGTGCACTATGTAGGGGATAAGGGGGCCATTGGGCTCTGGTCAAAAGTAGTGCACTATGTAGGGAATAGGGGGCCATTGGGCTCTGGTCAAAAGTAGTGCACTATGTAGGGGATAAGGGGCCATTGGGCTCTGGTCAAAAGTAGTGCACTATGTAGGGGATAAGGGGGCCATTGGGCTCTGGTCAAAAGTAGTGCACTATGTAGGGGATAAGGGGGCCATTGGGCTCTAGTCAAAAGTAGTGCACTATGTAGGGGATAAGGGGGCCATTGGGCCCTGTCAAAAGTAGTGCACTATGTAGGGGATAAGGGGGCCATTGGGCTCTGGTCAAAAGTAGTGCACTATGTAGGGGATAAGGGGGCAATTGGGCTCTGGTCAAAAGTAGTGCACTATGTAGGGGATAAGGGGGCCATTGGGCTCTGGTCAAAAGTAGTGCACTATGTAGGGGATAAGGGGGCCATTGGGCTCTGGTCAAAAGTAGTGCACTATGTAGGGGATAAGGGGGCCATTGGGCTCTGGTCAAAAGTAGTGCACTATGTAGGGGATAAGGGGGCCATTGGGCTCTGGTCAAAAGTAGTGCACTATGTAGGGGATAAGGGGGCCATTGGGCTCTGGTCAAAAGTAGTGCACTATGTAGGGGATAAGGGGGCCATTGGGCTCTGGTCAAAAGTAGTGCACTATGTAGGGGATAAGGGGGCCATTGGGCTCTGGTCAAAAGTAGTGCACTATGTAGTGGAATAGGGGGCCATTCGAGATGCACCCTCAGTGTCCTCTGTGATGCTGGACTTTTGAAACACATAACAGGATATTTTGTATTTAGTGATTCGCCAAAAAGCCTCCGGAGCAGAAGACAAACAGCTCTCTGAGGAGTCGTCGGCTGTGCGCTGCCTGTTCTCCAATCAGGAAGGGAGATATCAATGTCTTGGAATGCAGGAATTAATGATGCAGGTTCTTGTAGCCCCTCCCCCCCCACCCACCCCACACTTTCCATCGGCCTGTTTTTCTTCAGAAATCACCCCTTTGGACTTGCAGATGTCTTTGGAGTGATGCTGTGTGTCCACAGGGACGGTCACACACAGGGGATTCTGGGTACCATGTAGCTTCAACCACCACACAGATACACGTGCTCGGATGCTAGAAAACAGCCGAGGGGAAGGTAAATTACTTATCATAAATGAGACCACCTGGGAATAAGGACTACTGGAGTTTCAAACACTCAGTGTCACTGGAACCTTGGATAAACACTTAGAAACAGACGCCACGCAGACAGACTGTCCAACATGGGAATAGACGTAGGGGATCTTCAAGGCGTCTCAATTTTTTTTTTTACATTTTTAAACACAAAATGCCAAAAAAACAACTGCTTGACGTGTTGTTATCATAAAATGTTTGTTATGTCTGATTGTGGAAAACAAAAAGCTCTTCAATACCGTCGCCAGCCAACCTCGTATTGTATCTCACTGATGTCTCATATTCATTCAATGATCCTGGGCCTTTGGTCTACAAAAAGCACAAGAATGAGTCTAGCCGGTGTACATATGTGTGTGGCGTTTGCAAACGGGAAGACATTTTAAGATTTTACTTCCAAATAAATCAGACTTTATCCCCCCCCCCCAAAAAAAAAAATATATATATTATCCTTCCAAAAATCAGACATTCTTTCCAAAAAATATAAATAATTTCCTTCCCCCAAAAAATCTGACTTTCTTTAAAAAAAAAAAAATACAAAGATTTTCCTTCCCAAAAAATTCAAAGATTTTCATGTACATTCTGTGACTGGTAACTATTCTGTTAGAAAATGAGGAAAAACACGAGTAACACCCAGGATGTGTTCTTCATTCACTATGATGCAAACTATCTCAGCACCTAGCAGTACATGACAATGAACTGATAAGCACAGCTGGTAGAAGATCCAATATACCAATACAACAAAAGCACTTTGCATAAAGCAATTACACTTACAGTGACACTTAAATAACCTAATGTGTTGTTTGTTACAAGATGTAGATCATGACCCTTCAAAGGCAGATTACTGAGTTGAACCTATAGGACTTACAACCAGCGCACCGTTAATGAATCTCATACAGAGTCGGTTTAACAAAGAGACAAAAGGAACAAAGTAGAATTTAAGAGCAAGAAATTATCAGGACAACAATAGGAGAGCTAGTAGATCTGACTGGAGGATTTGACACAGATCACGACAACGAGATCGATTAAACGAGAAGAGGGAGTTTGGTCTCGCTTTTGCCCAACAAAAAAAAAAACAAGCTATCGACCAGTTGTTTCTCTCGCAGAAAAAGCCGAGCTCAACATCTCTGGTATTTTATCTTATTTCTTTCTCTGTACATTGTTAAATGCTTCAATTATCTATGCCATTATTGTGGTGGCAGGGTAGCCTAGTGGTTAGAGTGTTGGACAAGCAACCGCAAGGTTGCAAGTTCAAACCCCCGAGCTGACAAGGTACAACTATGCCGTTCTGCCCCCTGAACAGGCACTGTTCCCAGGCCGTCATTGAAAATAAGAATTTGTTCTTAACTGACTTGCCTCGTTAAATAAAGTTAAAATTATTGAATGTGAAATGTGTTATTCTTTACCAAATATCTAACACAGTTTGAAAAAAAATGGATGATGTGTAAACAACAAAATATTTACAGTTGCCATGACAAAAAGAAAAATGCTCACAGTCTGAATTAAGCCAATTAGGAATCATGCATTGGACCCCATCCCTCCACCTGATACCAACTGTTTTTAAAAGCAATTCAATTGACATTACAGCCTGTTTGAATGACCCCCCCGCCGACCCCCCCACACACACACACACCCACACAACCTCCCCCACACACAAACACACACACACACAACCCCACCCCACCCCACCAACCCTCACACACACACACACACACACACACCCCCCACACAAAACACACACACACACACCCCACCCCACCCCACCAACCCTCACACACACACACACACACACACAACCCCCCCCACCAACCCTCACACACACACACACACCCACACAACCTCCCCCACACACACACACACACAACCCCCACCAACCCTCACACACACACCCCACACACCTCCCCCACACACACACACAACCCCCCCCCCCCACACACACACACACACACACACACACACACACACACACACACACACACACACACACACACACACACACACACACACACACACACACACACACACACACACACAGGCCCAGGCCCAGCAACCCAGGACCCTATTCTAGCCCATTCAATCTATCAGCCTGGAGATATCGCCCACAGCAGGGTGATACTTGTTGTCACCTCTGGTTCCCGACGCTGCTTTGAAGTGTCGTGCAAGTGTTATTTTTATGGTTGTGTATGAGGTTAGATAAGATTCCAGAACAGTTGATAAATTACCCTTCACTCCCTTGCTAGGCAGGGCTGCAGGGGGAAACGGGGGGGGGACCTGTTATCATCTCAACCAATGGGAGTGAAGATGTTTAATAAGCACCTTCAACAGATATGTGTCAATGAAAGCTAATACACACCCATTAAAAACCAAGGTGTCGGTTTTGGAATGAACACAGGAGTTTAATTGAATAGTTTTATAACCACACAGACATTTAAATGCATTTCTAAAATACATTTATGTGGGAACTCCTGAATATTAACCAAACATATAACATTTGTTTCATTTCGCACAACTACAGTATATATTTTATCCACGTAAAATTTCACACACGTTTTTTAAAATTTAAAATACTAACAAATGTTTACTTTACAACAGGACGGCATTTAACCAAATCCAGCGCATTACATTTGCAGTGTTTGTCCCAACACACATCTCACCACCTAGAGCTAAGCTAGGGCAGATACTGGGAAAGAGAAGAGCTTCCAGACACTGTTGTTACTGTTGCTACTGTTACTACTGTTGTCACTGTTGTTACTGTTTTTACTGTTGCTACTGTTACTGTTGTTACTGTTGCAACTGTTACTGTTGTCACTGTTGCTACTGTGGTTACTGTTGCTACTGTTACTGTTGTCACTGTTGTTCTGCTGTTACTGTTGCTACTGATGTCACTGTTGTCACTGTTGTTTTGTTGTTACTGTTGTTACTGTTGTTACTGTTGTTACTGTTGTTACTGTTGTTACTGGTGTCACTGTTGTTTTGTTGTTACTGTTGCTACTGTTGTTACTGTTGTCACTGTTGTTTTGTTGTTACTGTTGCTACTGTTGTTACTGTTGTCGCTGTTGTTTTGTTGTTACTGTTGCTACTGTTGCTACTGTTGTTACTGTTTCTACTGTTACTGTTGCTACTGTTACTGTTGTTACTGTTGTTACTGTTGCTACTGTTACTGTTGTTACTGTTGTTACTGTTGCTACTCTTACTGTTGTTACTGTTGTTACTGTTGCTACTGTTGCTACTGTTACTACTGTTGTTACTGTTGTTACTGTTACTGTTGTTACTGTTGCTACTGTTGTTACTGTTGTTACTGTTGCTACTGTTGCTACTCTTACTGTTGTTACTGTTGTTACTGTTGCTACTGTTGCTACTGTTACTACTGTTGTTACTGTTGCTACTGTTGTTACTGTTACTACTGTTGCTACTGTTGTTACTGTTACTACTGTTGCTAATGTTACTACTGTTGTTACTGTTGCTACTGTTACTACTGTTACTATTGTTGTTACTGTTGTTACTGTTACTGTTGTTACTGTTGCTACTGTTGTTACTGTTGTTACTGTTGCTACTGTTGCTACTCTTACTGTTGTTACTGTTACTACTGTTGTTACTGTTGTTACTGTTGTTACTGTTGCTACTGTTGTTACTGTTGCTACTGTTGTTACTGTTGTTACTGTTGCTACTGTTACTACTCTTGTTACTGTTGTTACTGTTGTTACTGTTGTTACTGTTGCTACTGTTGCTACTCTTACTGTTGTTACTGTTACTACTGTTGTTACTGTTGTTACTGTTGTTACTGTTGCTACTGTTGTTACTGTTGCTACTGTTGTTACTGTTGTTACTGTTGCTACTGTTACTACTCTTGTTACTGTTGTTACTGTTGTTACTGTTGTTACTGTTGCTACTGTTGCTACTGTTACTACTGTTGTTACTGTTGTTACTGTTGCTACTGTTGTTACTGTTGCTACTGTTGTTACTGTTGTTACTGTTGCTACTGTTACTACTGTTGTTACTGTTGCTACTGTTGTTACTGTTGTTACTGTTGCTACTGTTGCTACTCTTACTGTTGTTACTGTTGTTACTGTTGCTACTGTTGCTACTGTTACTACTGTTGTTACTGTTGTTACTGTTGTTACTGTTGCTACTGTTGTTACTGTTGTTACTGTTACTACTGTTGTTACTGTTACTACTGTTGTTACTGTTGTTACTGTTGTTACTGTTGTTACTGTTACTACTGTTGTTACTGTTACTACTGTTGTTACTGTTGTTACTGTTGTTACTGTTACTACTGTTGTTACTGTTGCTACTGTTGTTACAGTTACTACTGTTGCTACTGTTACTACTGTTGTTACTGTTGTTACTGTTGCTACTGTTGCTGTTGTTACTGTTGCTACTGTTGCTACTGTTGCTGTTGTTACTGTTGCTACTGTTGTTACTGTTGTTACTGTTGTTACTGTTGTTACTGTTGTTACTGTTACTACTGTTGTTACTGTTGCTGATGTTACTGTTGTTAATGTTGTTACTGTTACTACTGTTGCTACTGTTGCTACTGTTGCTGCTGTTACTGTTGCTACTGTTGTTACTGTTGTTACTGTTGTTACTGTTGTTACTGTTGTTACTGTTGTTACTGTTGCTACTGTTGTTACTGTTGTTACTGTTGCTGATGTTACTGTTACTGTTGTTAATGCTGTTACTGTTGCTACTGTTATGGTTACTGTTGTTGATGTTACTGTTGTTACTGTTGTTACTGTTGTTACTGTTGTTACTGTTGCTACTGTTATGGTTACTGTTGTTACTGTTGCTACTGTTGTTACTATTGCTACTGTTGCTACTGTTGTGGTTACTGTTGTTACTGTTGCTACTGTTGTTACTGTTGCTACTGTTGCTACTGTTATGGTTACTGTTGTTACTGTTGCTACTGTTGTTACTGTTGCTACTCTTACTGTTGTTACTGTTGTTACTGTTGCTGATGTTACTGTTGCTACTGTTGTTACTGTTGTTACTGTTGCTACTGTTGTTACTGTTGCTACTGTTGTTACTGTTGCTACTGTTACTACTGTTGTTACTGTTGTTACTGTTGCTACTCTTACTGTTGTTACTGTTACTACTGTTGTTACTGTTGTTACTGTTGCTACTCTTACTGTTGTTACTGTTGCTACTGTTGTTGTTACTGTTGTTACTGTTGCTGATGTTACTGTTCCTACTGTTGTTACTGTTGTTACTGTTGTTACTGTTACTACTGTTGTTACTGTTGTTACTGTTGTTACTGTTGTTACTGTTGTTACTGTTACTACTGTTGTTACTGTTACTACTGTTGTTACTGTTGTTACTGTTGTTACTGTTCCTACTGTTGCTACTGTTGTTACTGTTGCTGATGTTACTGTTGCTACTGTTCCTACTGTTGTTACTGTTGTTACTGTTGCTGATGTTACTGTTGCTACTGTTGTTACTGTTGTTACTGTTGCTACTGTTGTTACTGTTACTACTGTTGTTACTGTTACTACTGTTGTTACTGTTGTTACTGTTGTTACTGTTGTTACTGTTGCTACTGTTACTACTGTTGTTACTGTTGCTACTGTTGTTACTGTTGTTACTGTTGCTACTGTTGCTACTCTTACTGTTGTTACTGTTGTTACTGTTGCTACTGTTGCGACTGTTACTACTGTTGTTACTGTTGTTACTGTTACTACTGTTGTTACTGTTGTTACTGTTGCTACTGTTGTTACTGTTGTTACTGTTGCTACTGTTGCTACTGTTGTTACTGTTGTTACTGTTGCTACTGTTGCTACTGTTGTTACTGTTGTTACTGTTGCTACTGTTGTTACTGTTGTTACTGTTGTTACTGTTGTTACTGTTGCTACTGTTGTTACTGTTGTTACTGTTGCTACTGTTGCTACTGTTGTTACTGTTGTTACTGTTGCTACTGTTGTTACTGTTGTTACTGTTACTACTGTTGTTACTGTTGTTACTGTTGCTACTGTTGCTACTGTTGTTACTGTTACTACTGTTGTTACTGTTGTTACTGTTACTACTGTTGTTACTGTTACTACTGTTGTTACTGTTGTTACTGTTACTACTGTTGTTACTGTTACTACTGTTGTTACTGTTGCTACTGTTGTTACTATTGCTACTGTTGCTACTCTTACTGTTGTTACTGTTGTTACTGTTGCTGATGTTACTGTTGCTACTGTTGTTACTGTTGTTACTGTTGCTACTGTTGTTACTGTTGCTACTGTTGTTACTGTTGCTACTGTTACTACTGTTGTTACTGTTGTTACTGTTGCTACTCTTACTGTTGTTACTGTTACTACTGTTGTTACTGTTGTTACTGTTGCTACTCTTACTGTTGTTACTGTTGCTACTGTTGTTACTGTTGTTACTGTTGCTGATGTTACTGTTCCTACTGTTGTTACTGTTGTTACTGTTGCTACTGTTGTTACTGTTGCTACTTTTGTTACTGTTGTTACTGTTGTTACTGTTGCTACTCTTACTGTTGTTACTGTTGTTACTGTTGTTACTGTTGTTACTGTTGTTACTGTTGCTACTCTTACTGTTGTTACTGTTGCTACTGTTGTTACTGTTGTTACTGTTGCTACTGTTGCTACTGTTGTTACTGTTGCTACTGTTGTTACTGTTGCTACTGTTGTTACTGTTGTTACTGTTGCTACTGTTGTTACTGTTGCTACTGTTGCTACTGTTGTTACTGTTGTTACTGTTAATGTTGTTACTGTTGTTACTGTTGCTACTGTTGCTACTGTTACTACTGTTGTTACTGTTGTTACTGTTACTGTTGTTACTGTTACTGTTGTTACTGTTGTTACTGTTGCTACTGTTACTGTTCCTACTGTTGTTACTGTTGTTACTGTTGTTACTGTTGTTACTGTTACTGTTGTTACTGTTGTTACTGTTGTTACTGTTGCTACTGTTACTGTTGTTACTGTTGTTACTGTTACTACTGTTGTTACTGTTGTTACTATTGCTACTGTTGCTACTGTTGTTACTGTTGTTACTGTTACTACTGTTGTTACTGTTACTGTTGCTACTCTTACTGTTGTTACTGTTGTTACTGTTGCTACTGTTACTACTGTTGTTACTGTTGTTACTATTGCTACTGTTGTTACTGTTGTTACTGTTGTTAATGTTGTTACTGTTGTTACTGTTGTTACTGTTGTTACTTTTACTGTTGTTACTGTTGTTACTGTTGTTACTGTTGCTACTGTTACTGTTGTTACTATTGTTACTGTTGTTACTGTTGTTACTGTTGTTACTGTTGTTACTGTTGTTACTGTTACTGTTGTTACTGTTGTTACTGTTGCTACTGTTGTTACTGTTGTTACTGTTACTGTTGTTACTGTTGTTACTGTTGTTACTGTTGTTACTGTTACTGTTGTTACTGTTGTTACTGTTGCTACTGTTACTGTTGTTACTGTTGTTACTGTTGTTACTGTTGTTACTGTTGTTACTGTTGTTACTGTTGCTACTGTTGTTACTGTTGTTACTGTTGCTACTGTTGTTACTGTTACTGTTGCTACTCTTACTGTTGTTACTGTTGTTACTGTTGCTACTGTTACTACTGTTGTTACTGTTGTTACTATTGCTACTGTTGTTACTGTTGTTACTGTTGCTACTGTTGTTGCTGTTACTACTGTTGTTACTGTTGTTACTGTTGTTACTATTGCTACTGTTGTTACTGTTGCTACTGTTGTTACTGTTGTTACTGTTGTTACTGTTGTAACTGTTGTTACTGTTACTGTTGTTACTGTTGTTACTGTTGTTACTGTTACTGTGTTTACTGTTACTGTTGTTACTGTTACTGTTGTTACTGAGCTTCATGAGGTAGTCACCAGGAATGCATTTAAATAACAAGTGTGCCTTGTTAAACGTTAATTTGTGGAATGTATTTCCTTCTTAATTAATCCATTTGAGCCAATCAGTGGTGTTGTGACAAGGTAGGGGTGGTATACAGAAGATAGCCCTAATTGGTAAAAGACCAAGTCCATATGATGGCATGAACATCTCAAATATGCAAAGAGAAACGTCAGTCCGTCATTACTTTAAAACATGAAGGTCAGTTACTCCGGAAAATGTCAAGAACTTTGAAAGTTTCTTCAAGTGCAGTCGCAAAAACATCAAGCACTATGATGAAACTGGCTCTCATGAGGACCGCCACAGGAAAGACAGACCCAGAGTTACCTCTGCTGCAGAGGATAAGTTCATTAGAAGTAACTGCACCTCAGATTGCAGCCCAAATAAATGCATCACAGAATTCAAGTAACAGACACATCTCAACATCAACTGTTCAGAGGAGACTGCGTGAATCAGGCCTTCGTGGTAAATTTACTGCAAAGAAACGACTACTAAAGGACATCAATAATAAGAAGAGACTTGGTTGGGCCAAGAAACATGAGCAATGGACATTAGACCGGTGGAAATCTGTCCTTTTGGTCTGATGAGTCCAAATTTGAGATTTTTGGTTCCAACAGCCGTGTCTTTGTGAGACGCAGAGTAGGTCTCTACATTTGTGGTTCCCACCGTGAAGCATGGAGGAGGAGGTGTGATGATGTAGGGGTGCTTTGCTGGTGACTCTGTCTGTGATTTATTTAGAATTTAAGGCACACTTAACCAGCATGCCGACCACAACATTCTGCATCGATACACCACCCCATCTTCCTTGCGCTTAGTGGGACTATCTTTTACTTTTCAACAGCACAATGACCTAAGACACCACCAGGCTGTGTGAAGGCTATTTGACCAAAAAGGAGAGTCATGGAGTGCTGCATCAGATGACCTGGCCTCCACAATCACCCGACCTCAACCCAATTGAGATGGTTTGGGATAAGTTGGAACGCATAAGTTGGTCCGCAGAGTGAAGGAAAAGCAGCCAACAAGTGCTCAGCATCTGTGGGAACTCCTTCAAGACTGTTGGAAAAGCATTCCAGGTGAAGCTGGTTGAGAGAATGCCAAAGTGTGCAAAGCTGTCATCAAGGCACAGGGTGGCTACTTTGAAGTGTCTCAAATATAAAATACATTTTGATTTGTTTAACACTTTTTTGTTTACTACATGTTATTTCATAGTTTTGATGTCTTCACTATTATTATACAATGTAGAAAATTGCAAAGATAAAGAAAAACCCTTGAATGAGTGGGTGTGTCCAAAGTTTTCACTGGTACTGTGTATATATATATATATACTTTATATACTATATATACTTTTTTGAACAAAAGTATTTTGCCACAAAAGTAGTGCACTGGGCCTTTACTAGTATTAGCAGACCAAAATAGACATCTGCAGTGCAGGAAACAACTTTTCTTCAGCATCTCAGCTTTGGCAAAAAAAAAAAAAAAAAAAGATAGTTACTTAAGAACGGTATCTTGCACCATTCAATAGTTGGAATTGTAAGATTTGTTGCTCCTTTCTCTGTGATGTCATTCTAATGGAATGTAGAAAGAACAAAATCTTGCTCCTTTCTCTGTGATGTCATTCTAATGGAATGTAGAAAGAACAAAATCTTGCTCCTTTCTCTGTGATGTCATTCTAATGGAATCCAGAAAGAACAAAACACTTTCCCTTTCTCTGTGATGTCATTCTAATGGAATCCAGAAAGAACAAAACCCTTTCCTTTCTCTGTGATGTCATTCTAATGGAATCCAGAAAGAACAAAACCCTTTCCTTTCTCTGTGATGTCATTCTAATGGAATCCAGAAAGAACACAACCCTTTCCTTTCTCTGTGATGTCATTCTAATGGAATCCAGAAAGAACAAAACCCTTTCCCTTTCTCTGTGATGTCATTCTAATGGAATCCAGAAAGAACAAAACCCTTTCCCTTTCTCTGTGATGTCATTCTAATGGAATCCAGAAAGAACACAACCCTTTCCCTTTCTCTGTGATGTCATTCTAATGGAATCCAGAAAGAACAAAACCATGTCCCTCAAACATTTACATCAAAAGGAGTAAAGTTACGGATAAGGACACAAAAAACATCTGCATCAAATTAAATATATTGTCTTCATCAATTAACATGGAAAACAGCCACTTGTTTTGGTGCAGCATTAATTCACCATCCTTACAAACCGCTGAATGTAAATGTACATGACTGTATTGTACATAGACTGGTCCTCTTGGTTTGTACCTGTATATTTTCCATCACCATTAAGAAAAACAATCCACAATACAGTAATACTTTGAGACATCAAGTGGTTTGTGATGATGTGATGTGATGATGTGGCTCGGTTGGTAGAGCATGGAGCTTGCAATGCTAGGATTGTAGGGTTCAATTCCCATGAGGGAGCAGTGTGAAAATGTATACACTCACTACTGTAAATTGCACTGGATTAGAGTGTCTACTAACGAGTTTCTACTAACAGACCATTTCAGTTAACACAACATAAGTTGCATTTAGCAGAGCTTTTCAAGAAACCTGAAAACATATATCAAGCAAGTATTTCATAGTCCACAAGTATAATCAGATGTAGCTGTTTTGTACAGATAATTATTACGTTACAAATGCTGGTAAACACTCAAATATATTTAATTGAAATGTTTTAACAAAATGAGTGCGTTGGATCCTTCGTTAGTCCCGTATTAGTCCCGTATTAGTCCCGTATTAGTCCTGTATTAGTCCTGTATTAGTCCTGTATTAGTCCTGTATTAGTCCTGTATTAGTCCCGTATTAGTCCCGTATTAGTCCTGTATTAGTCCCGTATTAGTCCTGTATTAGTCCTGTATTAGTCCCGTATTAGTCCTGTATTAGTCCTGTATTAGTCCTGTATTAGTCCTGTATTAGTCCCGTATTAGTCCCGTATTAGTCCTGTATTAGTCCTGTATTAGTCCCGTATTAGTCCTGTATTAGTCCCGTATTAGTCCTGTATTAGTCCTGTATTAGTCCTGTATTAGTCCTGTATTAGTCCTGTATTAGCGGCTTGATATAGACACCTCCTCCACTTCTCCTCCTCTCCTCCACTCCCCCTCCTCTCCTCCACTCCTCCTCCTCTCCTTCTCTCCTCCACTCCTCCTCCTCTCCTCCTCTCCTCCACTCCTCCTCCGCTCCTCCACTCCTCCTCCTCTCCTCCACTCCTCCTCCTCTCCTCTCCTCCACTCCTCCTCCTCTCCTCCACTCCTCCTCCTCTCCTCCTCCTCTCCTCCACTCCTCCTCCTCTCCTCCACTCATCCTCCTCTCCTCCTCTCCTCCTCCTCTCATCCACTCCTCCTCCTCCCTCTCCTCCTCCTCTCCCTCCACTCCTCCTCCTCTCCTCCACTCCCTCCTCCTCTCCTCCCTCCTCCTCCACTCCCTCCTCCCTCCTCCTCCACTCCTCCTCCTCTCCTCCTCCTCCTCTCCTCCACTCCTCCTCCTCTCCTCCACTCCTCCTCCTCTCCTCCTCCTCTCCTCCTCTCCTCCTCCTCTCCTCCTCTCCTCCTCCCCTCCACTCCTCCTCCTCTCCTCCACTCCTCCTCCTCTCCTCCACTTCTCCTCCTCTCCTCCACTCCTCCTCCACTCCTCCACTCCTCCTCCTCTCCTCCACTCTCTCTAAGCTCCATGGCCTTGTCAGCTAGCTACAGCCCCTCCTGTGATGGAATCATGGCTAGGCACGCTTGCCCTCTGCTCTGCTCATAGAACTTAGCTTTGAAAATGTCTGGTTGTGTCGGCTTCCCACCGTGTTCCTACAGGACCTGGAGGGCATAGCTGTGTCCAAAATGGCACCATATTGCCTATGTAGTGCACTACTTTGGACCAGTGCCCATAGGATCCGGTCAAAATTAGTGCACTATGTAGGGAATAGGATGCCATTTGGGACTCAAGAACCTAAAGTACAACAAGTCTACACAGTGACTGGAAGAAAAGCAGGAAGTAGCCTAATAAACACTGACAGGAGGCAGAGCAGGAAGTAGCCTAATAAACACTGACAGGAGGCAGAGCAGGAAGTAGCCTAATAAACTCTGACAGGAAGCAGAGCAGGAAGTAGCCTAATAAACACTGACAGGAGGCAGAGCAGGAAGTAGCCTAATAAACAATGACAGGAGGCAGAGCAGGAAGTAGCCTAATAAACACTGACAGGAGGCAGAGCAGGAAGTAGCCTAATAAACAATGACAGGAGGCAGAGTAGGAAGTAGCCTAATAAACAATGACAGGAGGCAGAGCAGGAAGTAGCCTAATAAACACTGACATGAGGCAGAGCAGGAAGTAGCCTAATAAACATTGACAGGAGGCAGAGCAGGAAGTAGCCTAATAAACACTGACAGGAGGCAGAGCAGGAAGTAGCCTAATAAACACTGACAGGAGGCAGAGTAGGAAGTAGCCTAATAAACACTGACAGGAAGCAGAGCAGGAAGTAGCCTAATAAACACTGACAGGAAGCAGAGTAGGAAGTAGCCTAATAAACACTGACAGGTGGCAGAGCAGGAAGTAGCCGAATAAACACTGACAGGAGGCAGAGTAGGAAGTAGCCTAATAAACACTGACAGGAAGCAGAGCAGGAAGTAGCCTAATAAACACTGACAGGAAGCAGAGCAGGAAGTAGCCTGATAAACACTGACAGGAGGCAGAGCAGGAAGTAGCCTAATAAACACTGACAGTTGACAGAGTAGGAAGTAGCCTAATAAACACTGACAGGAAGCAGAGTAGGAAGTAGCCTAATAAACACTGACAGGTGGCAGAGCAGGAAGTAGCCTAATAAACAATGACAGGAGGCAGAGCAGGAAGTAGCCTAATAAACACTGACAGGAGGCAGAGTAGGAAGTAGCCTAATAAACACTGACAGGAGGCAGAGTAGGAAGTAGCCTAATAAACACTGACAGGTGGCAGAGCAGGAAGTAGCCTAATAAACAATGACAGGAGGCAGAGCAGGAAGTAGCCTAATACACACTGACAGGAGGCAGAGCAGGAAGTAGCCTAATAAACAATGACAGGAGGCAGAGCAGGAAGTAGCCTAATAAACACTGACAGGAGGCAGAGCAGGAAGTAGCCTAATACACACTGACAGGTGGCAGAGCAGGAAGTAGCCTAATAAACTCTGACAGGAGGCAGAGCAGGAAGTAGCCTAATAAACTCTGACAGGAGGCAGAGCAGGAAGTAGCCTGATAAACACTGACAGGTGGCAGAGCAGGAAGTAGCCTAATAAACACTGACAGGAAGCAGAGCAGGAAGTAGCCTAATAAACTCTGACAGGAAGCAGAGCAGGAAGTAGCCTAATAAACACTGACAGGAGGCAGAGCAGGAAGTAGCCTAATACACACTGACAGGTGGCAGAGCAGGAAGTAGCCTAATAAACACTGACAGGTGGCAGAGCAGGAAGTAGCCTAATAAACTCTGACAGGAGGCAGAGCAGGAAGTAGCCTAATAAACTCTGACAGGAGGCAGAGCAGGAAGTAGCCTAATAAACACTGACAGGAGGCAGAGCAGGAAGTAGCCTAATAAACTCTGACAGGTGGCAGAGCAGGAAGTAGCCTAATAAACTCTGACAGGTGGCAGAGCAGGAAGTAGCCTAATAAACAATGACAGGAGGCAGAGCAGGAAGTAGCCTAATAAACACTGACAGGAGGCAGAGCAGGAAGTAGCCTAATACACACTGACAGGTGGCAGAGCAGGAAGTAGCCTAATAAACACTGACAGGTGGCAGAGCAGGAAGTAGCCTAATAAACTCTGACAGGAGGCAGAGCAGGAAGTAGCCTAATAAACTCTGACAGGAGGCAGAGCAGGAAGTAGCCTAATAAACACTGACAGGAGGCAGAGTAGGAAGTAGCCTAATAAACACTGACAGGAAGCAGAGCAGGAAGTAGCCTAATAAACACTGACAGGAGGCAGAGCAGGAAGTAGCCTAATAAACACTGACAGGAGGCAGAGCAGGAAGTAGCCTAATAAACACTGACAGGAGGCAGAGCATGAAGTAGCCTAATAAACTCTGACATGAAGCAGAGCAGGAAGTAGCCTAATAAACACTGACAGGTGGCAGAGCAGGAAGTAGCCTAATAAACACTGACAGGAAGCTGAGCAGGAAGTAGCCTAATAAACACTGACAGGAAGCAGAGCAGGAAGTAGCCTAATAAACACTGACAGGAGGCAGAGCAGGAAGTAGCCTAATAAACAATGACAGGAAGCAGAGCAGGAAGTAGCCTAATAAACACTGACAGGAGGCAGAGCAGGAAGTAGCCTAATAAACACTGACATGAAGCAGAGCAGGAAGTAGCCTAATAAACACTGACAGGAAGCAGAGCAGGAAGTAGCCTAATAAACACTGACAGGAGGCAGAGCAGGAAGTAGCCTAATAAACTCTGACATGAAGCAGAGCAGGAAGTAGCCTAATAAACACTGACAGGAGGCAGAGCAGGAAGTAGCCTAATAAACATTGACAGGAGGCAGAGCAGGAAGTAGCCTAATAAACACTGACAGGAGGCAGAGCAGGAAGTAGCCTAATAAACATTGACAGGAGGCAGAGCAGGAAGTAGCCTAATAAACACTGACAGGAGGCAGAGCAGGAAGTAGCCTAATAAACACTGACAGGAAGCAGAGTAGGAAGTAGCCTAATAAACACTGACAGTTGACAGAGCAGGAAGTAGCCTAATAAACACTGACAGGAGGCAGAGCAGGAAGTAGCCTAATAAACTCTGACAGGTGGCAGAGCAGGAAGTAGCCTAATAAACTCTGACAGGAGGCAGAGCAGGAAGTAGCCTAATAAACTCTGACAGGAGGCAGAGCAGGAAGTAGCCTAATAAACACTGACAGGAGGCAGAGCAGGAAGTAGCCTAATAAACTCTGACAGGTGGCAGAGCAGGAAGTAGCCTAATAAACAATGACAGGAGGCAGAGCAGGAAGTAGCCTAATAAACACTGACAGGAGGCAGAGCAGGAAGTAGCCTAATACACACTGACAGGTGGCAGAGCAGGAAGTAGCCTAATAAACACTGACAGGTGGCAGAGCAGGAAGTAGCCTAATAAACTCTGACAGGAGGCAGAGCAGGAAGTAGCCTAATAAACTCTGACAGGAGGCAGAGCAGGAAGTAGCCTGATAAACACTGACAGGTGGCAGAGCAGGAAGTAGCCTAATAAACACTGACAGGAAGCAGAGCAGGAAGTAGCCTAATAAACTCTGACAGGAAGCAGAGCAGGAAGTAGCCTAATAAACACTGACAGGAGGCAGAGCAGGAAGTAGCCTAATACACACTGACAGGTGGCAGAGCAGGAAGTAGCCTAATAAACACTGACAGGTGGCAGAGCAGGAAGTAGCCTAATAAACTCTGACAGGAGGCAGAGCAGGAAGTAGCCTAATAAACTCTGACAGGAGGCAGAGCAGGAAGTAGCCTAATAAACACTGACAGGAGGCAGAGCAGGAAGTAGCCTAATAAACTCTGACAGGTGGCAGAGCAGGAAGTAGCCTAATAAACAATGCAGGAGGCAGAGCAGGAAGTAGCCTAATAAACACTGACAGGAGGCAGAGCAGGAAGTAGCCTAATACACACTGACAGGTGGCAGAGCAGGAAGTAGCCTAATAAACACTGACAGGTGGCAGAGCAGGAAGTAGCCTAATAAACTCTGACAGGAGGCAGAGCAGGAAGTAGCCTAATAAACTCTGACAGGAGGCAGAGCAGGAAGTAGCCTAATAAACACTGACAGGAGGCAGAGTAGGCAGTAGCCTAATAAACACTGACAGGAAGCAGAGCAGGAAGTAGCCTAATAAACACTGACAGGAGGCAGAGCAGGAAGTAGCCTAATAAACACTGACAGGAGGCAGAGCAGGAAGTAGCCTAATAAACACTGACAGGAGGCAGAGCAGGAAGTAGCCTAATAAACTCTGACATGAAGCAGAGCAGGAAGTAGCCTAATAAACACTGACA